>NC_134691.1:278539336-278841836 GCF_050947455.1 Rhinoderma darwinii | reverse complement strand
CTACCGCTCTGTTCACAGTGTGGCGCTAAGTACAAGGTGGGGAGTGTGGCACTATTTAAAAGGGGGGGAATGTGGCACTATTTAAAAGGGGGGGAATGTGGCACTATTTACAAGGGGGGGGGAGGGAGTGTGGCGCTATTTACAAAGCTTGTAAAATGTAGAAATGCTTTTATACTCGAGTTACATTTAAAAAAAAATTACACCTCACTGATTGGTAGAGAAAGCAAACATGGCGAGGGGGAAGGAGATGTCAGGAAATAAGTTGGGGGGCGCCAATCTGAATCTTTGCCCCGGGTGCAGGAGAACCCAGCTACGGCTCTGGTCAATGGGGCCGTTCAGATATTCTGTGATTTTCACGCAGCGTGTCCGCTGCGTAAGACTCACGACATGTCCTATACTTGGGCGTTTTTCGCGCATCACGCACCCATTGAAGTCAATGGGTGCGTGAAAATCACTCGCAGAACACGGAAGCACTTCCGTGTGTCGCACGTGATTCGCGCAACAGTAGATCAAGAAATGAAGGAAAAAATAAAAGCACTTCCTTCATTTCTTTTTCTAAACATCAAAACCGCGTGTCATAAGGATGGCATATGCGTGAAAATCACGCAGCCACGCAGCAAACACTGATGACACACGGAACTGCAACGCGCAAAAAACGCAGCGTTCGTGTAAATAAGGCCTAACACAGAGAAGAGAGGGGCGGGGGAGAATTTGAGTCAGCTGTCAGGAGCAGTGAGGGATTTAAGTTAGAATTTGCTGGAGGCCAGTTCTCTACAGGAGGTACACAGACTCTACAGCAGCCAAACGGCAAGACATTTTTAATAAAGACTATTTAAACGTTGCTTAATTTTGCATTTAGGAAGCAAATGAACAATAAGAAAATGCTTAGTAGAAAAAGTGTACATAGCCTGTAAGTGAGGAAACTAGGGACTTTACATACCAGTTTATACTTGTCATACCTGTTTAAAGCTGTGTTTGTATTCTTTGCAGGCCGTTTCCACTGTGAATTTTGTACTGAATATATTGCAAAGTTTAGCACCATAACCATTACGGCCTCCTGCAAGAAAGAAAAAAAAAAAAGTTATATACTTTAATCCTAAAAAAAGAAATTGTAAATCATACAAATAACGGTTTACTATTGCTAAACACTCTTTACAAACTTCCGCTTCTAGGTGCTGCGGAGCGCGCCACTTTTATAGTAGTATAAAGTTTTAAATTATACTCATTCTCTCTTTAAGCTGTGTTCACACACAGAAAGTTTTCAGCACGCGCAATTGAAAAGCGCGTCGCTAAAAATAAAAACAAGGGACATGTCACTTCTTGACGCAGTTTCCACACGAGAACAGCGTCAGGTAGCAACACGCAGATTGTATTTAAATCTGCAGCGTGCTCATTCTATCCTGGATGTTCACTGCAAAATTTAGCCTTTTTCATGTAGAAGGGGTGATATCCGCAGCAAAATCTGCAGGAAACAAGTGTGGATTTTGCTGCAGCAACACCTCGGAAAATCCGTCCCATTCATCCAGGTGGTGTGGTTTCCGCTGTGTATGGATTTCTGAAAATAATTCTGTAGCGTGTGCAGGATTCCCACACGGCAGAAAAGGTGAAATCTAAAGTGAACATCCAGAACAGGATGAGCATGCTGAAGATTCACACAACGGCAGCATGAGGTTAAGATTTTTTACATCTCATGTCTACAACAGTCTTCCACTAATTTTCCACCCACAAATCTGGATAAAAAAAAAATCTGCAGCAAATCCGCTGTGTGCGCAGAGGGTCTTCGGTTCCAATTTTAGGTAACAAAAAAAAACAAAAAACAACTTGCCTGTCACTTTTTTCTCCTCATCATCGTAGTTACTAGAAGTCAATAACTGGCCAAATATCAGAGCAGGGACATAGACCTTCTCCACTTTATGCTCTACCACTGGGATTCCTTTGCCATTGTTCCAAATGCTAATGATATTGGAGTCACTGACAAGAGCCAAAATATGAGACGGTTTTAGAGAATATTCACTTTTAGAAAATTATTTTTACTGTTTGAATTACTCTTATGTACAAAAGATTATAAATCAGCCCGTGCATATATGTAAAATATGTATTTATCACCATATGTGCTGGTTTAAAGAGGCTCTGTCCCCACATTATAAGTGGCCTATATTTTACATGTGATTGGCGCTGTGATGTAGATTACAGCAGTGTTTTTTATTTCGAAATACGATCATTTTTGACGGAGTTATGACCGATATTAGCTTTATGCTAATGAGTTTCTCAATGGACAACTAGGCATGTTTTACTTTTTGGCCAAGTGGGCGCTGTGGAGAGAAGTGTATGACGCTGACCAATCAGCGTCATACACTTCTCCCCATTCATTTACTCTGCAGATAGCGATATCGCTATGTGCAGTCACATACACAATCACTAACATTACTGCAGTGTCCTGATAATGAATATACATTACCTCCAGCCAGGACGTCATGTGTATTCATTCTCCTGACCACTTCAGTAGCGTCTGTGTGATTTACAGCACAGCACAGCACAGCACAGCGAGATCTCTCTGTAAATGACAGCTTAAAGAGGCTCTGTCACCAGATTTTGCAACCCCTATCTGCTATTGCAGCAGATAGGCGCTGCAATGTAGATTACAGTAAAGTTTTTATTTTTAAAAAACGAGCATTTTTGGCCAAGTTATGACCATTTTCGTATTTATGCAAATGAGGCTTTCTAAAGTCCAACTGGGCGTGTTGAAAAGTAAAAGTCCAAGTGGGCGTGTATTATGTGTGTACATCGGGGCGTGTTTACTACTTTTACTAGCTGGGCGTTGTGTATAGAAGTGTCATCCATTTCTCTTCACAACGCCCAGCTTCTGGCAGTGCAGCACTGTGACGTCACTCACAGGTCCTGCATCGTGTCGGCACCAGAGGCTACAGATGATTCTGCAGCAGCATCGGCGTTTGCAGGTAAGTCGATGTAGCTACTTACCTGCAAATGCTGATGCTGCTGCAGAATCAAGTGTAGCCTCTGGTGCCGACACGATGCAGGACCTGTGAGTGACGTCACAGTGCTGCACTGCCAGAAGCTGGGCGTTGTGAAGAGAAGTGGATGACACTTCTATACACAACGCCCAGCTAGTAATAGTAGTAAACACGCCCCGATGTACGCACATAATACACGCCCAGTTGTACTTTTACTTTTCAACACGCCCAGTTGTACTTTTGCAAGCCTCATTTGCATAAATACGAAAATGGTCATAACTTGGCCAAAAATGCTCGTTTTTTAAAAATAAAAACGTTACTGTAATCTACATTGCAGCGCCTATCTGCTGCAATAGCAGATAGGGGCTGCAAAATCTGGTGACAGAGCCTCTTTAAAGTGTAATCTCGCGAGACTATGCTTGCTATGCTGTAAATCACAGAGAAGTGCAGAGAAGTGACAGGATTCTGAATACACATCACGTCCTGGCTGGAGGTAATGTATATTCATTGTCAGGACACTGCAGTAACGTTATAGTGCGTTTATGTGGCTGCACATAGCAATATAGCTATATCGCTATGTGCAGAGTAAATGAATGGAGAGAAGTGTATGATGCCGATTGGTCACTGATTGGTCAGCGTCATACACTTCTCTCCACAATGCCCACTTGGTCAAAATGTAAAACACGCCCCAGTTGTCCTTTGAGAAACTCATTAGAATAAAGCTAATATAGGTCATAAAATGATCGTTTTTCTGAATAAAAAACACTGCTGTAATATACATTACAGCGCCAACCACATCATGTACAATAGTGGCCACTTATAATGTGGTGACAGAGGCTCTTTAAGCATCCTGTATTCAGTTGATTTACTAGGACATAAAAAAAACAAAAACGTGAACAATGTAATAAAGGCAGATTATTGTATGGGAACGGTTACCCAGCTTTTGTAAAATCCTGAAGAGAAAATTTGGCTAGTTCTGCAGCATCAGGGGTGAATTACTACATAACTAGTTAGATTTGCCATTCAGGAGACTGGGAAAGCTGGCTAGCAACCCTTGTGAAACTTTAAAAAGCAGCGATGCAGCTTCCTCATAAGCAAATATAAGAAATTGCTAAATATAATTTGACGATTGCAGAAAAGAGGACAACTCAAGGACTTTAATTCTAATATGTATTAGAATATTTATTGTTGATTTGTGGGTAAAATCGCTCTAATTATTTAAGGACAAACATTATGTGTACAAAAGTAAATATGAAAATTAAGAAAAAAAAAAAAAAAACACATGAAATATTTTAAAATAACAAAAAGGTTTCCCTGGGTACACAGACAAGCTTTTTTTGGCCATGAAACACCATCGCTGCTGAATACAACATTAATTACTATACAAAATAGGAAGATATTTGTTTTTTTTACTTACGGATCTATAGAAATTTTAATGCAACTCATGTTTTTATCCCTCTGCTTATTGTCGGCTGCATTGACTGTAAAATGAAAAGAAGATTAGTTTTAAAGGGAATGTGTTGCCAGCAAAACATGTTTTTTTTTTTTTAATTAAACATTTAGTGTGTAGGTGATTAAACATTGTTCAAATTTTTTTTATTTTTTTCACGAGTCAGGAAATATTATAAATTAGATTCTAATTTATAATATTTCCCAGCACTGGTCACTAGATGGAGCTATTCCCAAAATTGCAGCATTGCATGTGGTAAAGCAACCACATTGCTTTTTGCTGCAAAATTGGGAAAAAAGCACTCGCTCTAGTGAGCTCTGAGAATCCCCCCCTCCTTTATCCTGGCTAGTGCCGGGATAAACGAGGGGATTGAACGGTCTAACCTCCTACACTGTGTGTCGCCATTTTTTGAGCAAACACACAGTGTAGTAGGTTTACATACAGTAGTAAACACACACAAACACGAACATACATAGAAATCTCTTACCTGCTCCTGCCGCCGCGGCTCCCTCCGGCCCGTCCGCTGCCGCTGGTCCAAGTGCACAAGTCCGGAAGCCGCGGCCGGAAGTAGTAATCTTACTGTCCGGCCGCGACTTCCGGTCCACCGGAAAATGGCGCCGGACGGCGCGCATTTCAAATTGGACTGTGTGGGAGCGGCGCATGCGCAGTTCCCACACAGACGGCGTACACAGAAGTGGATGGGACGGGACCCGTTCGCAGTCCCTATGGGACTGGCTGCAGTATTCCATGTCTGTATGTGTCGTTAATCGACACATACAGAAATGGAAAAAAAAATGGCAGCCCCCATAGGGAAGAAAAAGTGAAAAAATAGAAAAAAGTAACACAAATAAATAAAAACTTTTTTAATAAAACACTAACATTAAACTGACATGAAAATTTTTTTTGTGGTGACACTGTTCCTTTAAGCCAACCATGAAAATGAAAAAGCAGTAAATAGTAAATAATGCTCATTAAAACCTGATGTGCTACTGGTTACTCCAGTAATACTGAAAAATGTCTACAAGTGTCTCGCTTTATGGCATAGACATATTAAGTAAATGGCGTCGTGATTATAGTAAATAACACATTGGTCTCAAATATCTATTTGCAGAATTGCTCCCAGCACAGGAGAATGTAGACCTGAACAGGGTTTCATGCAATCCCTCTGCCGGGCGTGCGTGTTTATGGTGGCATCAAGAGAAATAGCATTTGTTAAAGCAATTCTAGCGCACCTAGATTTGACCTTCTGGCTCACAGACGGCCAGAGATTCACCTAAATGTATTAAGAGTCGTGCGCCTCTTTATACAGTATATTAGGCGCATTTTACTCTACCGTTCTTAAATTTAAGACTGGTGTATCAAAAAATGCCAGTCTTCATAAATTCCCCCAAAAGCCTGTTGTCACACTTTAGTAGGGTACACCACAAATCACATAAGGCGCTACAATTTTGGGGGAAAGTTGTTAAATGACTGGAAAGCTACAGATATAGTAAGTATGATAAATCAAAAGGGAAGCGAATAGGATATACACGCTGGGCACATTACAGCCAGGTGTAAACATTGCTTTTCAGCTTAACCCCTTCAGGACTGAGGCTGTTTTGGCCTTCGGGACGAAGCCAATTTTTCCAAATCTGACATGTTACTTTATGTGGAAATAACTTTAGAATGCTTTTACTTATCTAAGTGATTCGGAGATTGTTTTCTCGTGACATATTGTACTTTATGTTAGCAGAAAAAAATAAAAATTTAGGTCGATAAATTCAATATTTATTTGTGAAAAACACCAAGATTTAGAGAAAATTTGCAAAAATGAGCATTTTTCTAAATTTAAATGTATACAGATAGTAATACCACACAAAATAGTTACTAGTTTACATTTCCCATATGTCTACTTTGTTTGTATAGTTTTTATTTTTCTAGGACGTTACAAGGCTTAGAACTTTAGCAGCAATTTCTCAAGAAAATTTCCAAAGGCTATTTTTTCAGGGACCAGTTCAGTTCTGAAGTGGCTTTGATGGCCTTATATATTTCAAAAGTCCTCTTAATATCACCCCATTTTGATAACTTCCCCCCCTCAAAGTATTCAAAACAGCATTCAGAAAGTGTTTTAACCCTTTAGGAGTTTCACAGGAATTGAAGCAAAATAGAGGAGAAATTTACAAAATGTCATTTTTTTTGGCCAAAATTCATTTGTAATACATTTTTTTCTGTACCACAGAAGGTTTTACCCAAGAAATGCAACTCAATATTCATTGCCCAGATTCTGCAGTTTTTAGAAATATCCCACACGTGGCCCTAGTGCGGTAATGGACTGAAATACAGGCCTCAGAAGCAATGGAGCACCTAGTGGATTTTGGGGCCTCATTTTTTTTTTATTAGAACATATTTTAGGCACCATATGTCAGGTTTGAAGAGGTCTTGTGGTGCCAAAACAGTAAAACCCCCCCAAAAGTGACCCCATTTTGGAAACTAAACCCCTAAAGGAATTTATCTAGGAGTATAGTTAGCATTTTGAGCCCACAGTTTTTTTAGCTAAATTTATTTGATTTCGTATTTGAAGATGAAAATCTACTTTTTTTATGAAAAAAAAAAAAAAACCTTAGAAATTTTTAGATGGAATAAATGAGAAAAAAACACCCCAACATTTGTAAAGCAAGTTCTCCTGATTACAGCAATGCCCCATATGTGGTAATAAACTGCTGTTGGGACCCACAGCAGGGCTCAGAAGAGAAGGAGCGCCGTTTGGATTTCAAATTTTGCTGGAATAGTTTTCAGTGCCGTGTGGCGTTTGCAATGCACTGGAGGGACCAAAACAGTGGAAACCCCCCAAAATTGACCCCATTTTGGAAACTACACCCCTCAAGGAATTTTTCTAGGGATAAAGTTAGCATTTTGACCCCACAGTTGTTCTGCTGAATTCTTTGGAATTAGGCCTTATTCACACGAACGTGTCCGTTTTGCGCTCGTAATAAACGCAGCGTTTTCCTGCATTGCAGTTCCGTGTGACATCAGTGTATGTGCGTGTCTGCGTTTTTTACGCGTGTATGTCACGCGTTTCACGTCAGCATAATAAACTGAAGGTGCTTTTCTTTTTCAAAATCATTCCTTTATGAACTGTTGCGTGAATCACGCACAGCACACAGATGTGCGTCCGTGTGCTGTCCGTCATTTTCACGCACCCATTGACTTCAATGGGTGCGTGATGCGCAAAAAACGCAAAAGTATAGGACATGCAGTAAGTTTCACGCTGCGTGAAAAACACGGAATGTCTGAATGGCCCCATTGACTTGCATAGGTCCGTGTGACGTGAGTTATTAACACGGACGTGAAATACGCTCATGTGAATAAGGCAGTCTGTGAAGATGAAAATCTACTTTTATTCTGGAAAAACTTAGAAATTTTTACAAGGAATAAAAGGAGACAAAGCACTCCAATTTGTAAAACAATTTCTCCCGATTAGGTAAATACGCCATATGTGGTAATAAACTGCTGTTTGGACACACAGCGGGACTTAGAAGGGAAGGAGCGCTATTTGGCTTTTGGAGCTCAAATTTAGCTGGAATCGTTTTTAAGTGCAATGTCGCATTTGCAAAGCCCCATGAGAGGCCAAAACCGCGGAAACCCCCCAAAAGTGACCCCATTTGGGAAACTACACCCCTTAAGGGATCTATCTAGGAATACAGTGAGCATTTAGACCCCACAAGTCTTTTGCAGAATTTATTAGAAATAGGCCGTGAAAATGAATATCAACATTATTTCCACTAAAATGTTGAATTTTTTCATTTTCACAAAGGATAAAGGAGGAAAAAGCACCCCAACATTTGTAAAGCAATTTCTCCTGAGTACGGCAATACCCCACACATGTGGTCATAAATGTTTTTTCATTCGAAATTAATTAACCCTTTCCAGACTGATCCATTTTTGGCTTTTTCTTTTTCGTTTTTCCCTCCCCGCTTTCCAAGAGCCATAACTTATTTATTTTTACGTCAGTAGAGTGGTGTGAGGGCTTTTTTCTTGCGGGAGGAGTTGGTTTCAATTGACACCATTTAAAGTATTATTTAATATACTGGGAAACTGAAAATAAAATTCGATGCAGGCTGAAATTGAATAAAACTGCGTTCCTCCTTTGTTTTTTGGGTTTTGTTTTTACTCCTTTCACCGTGCAGTAAAAACGACACCTTACATTTTTTCTGCAACTCAATACGGTGATACCAAATTGATATAGTTTTTTTTATATTTCTAAAATTTTTTACAAAGTAGCAACGATTTGCGGAAAAAATAAAATAAATGTTTTGTTTCACCGTATAGCCGAGAGGCATAACTTTTTTTATTTCGATTGAGTGGTGCGAGAGCGGGACGAGCTGTAGTTTTTATTGGAACAATTTTTTTGGTACATACAACTTTTTGAGCACTTATTACATTTTTTGGTAGAGCCAAGGTGACCAAAATAACTGAGATTTTGCAGTTTTAAATTATTTTTTCACGGTGTTCACCAAGCGAGTTAAACAATGGTGTACTGTAATAGTTTTGAATTTTACAGACACAGCGATACCAATTTAGTGTATTTTTTTTACATTACTTTAGAGAAAAAAAAAATGGGGAAGAGTTTTTTTTCTTTGGATTTCAAATATTTATTTAATTTGTTTCACTAATAATAACCATTTACTTTTGTTTTTACACATTTTATTAGTCCCCCTAGGGGATTTGAACCTGCAATCAGTAGATAGCTGGTACAACACACAAAAGGACTAACGTATTGCAGTATATTATCATTTTTACAGGCTCATGTAACAGCGCGATTGCTGTTCCTGTCAGTTAGTCCCGGGTCTCAGGACGTGAGTCCGCTCCATACATCACCCCCCACACCACGACATGCTATTAAGTCGCGGTGTGCGAAGGAGTTAATGCGCAGCAGATGGTGCAGATTGAAAATTACAACTTTCCACTTATAAGCCATTTTAGTGCACTCTACGTTATGCCCAGTTTGTGTGACTGAAGACAAATACCCCATAAAATATTAACCGGGTTCTCGCGGGTATGGCGATGCCACATCTGTGGATGTAAACTGATGTTTGGGCACGCTGTAGGGCTCAGAAGGGAGGGAACGGCATTTGACTGAGCGCAGATTTTGCTTGGTAATAGTTCTGTTTGGTGTTTTGCTGGTATTTCAGTTTATAATGTGGGGGCATATGTAATCTGAGTACATCAGGGCTTAAAGAGGCTCTGTCACCAGATTTTCAAACACCTATCTCGTATTGCAGCAGATCGGCGCTGCAATGTAGATTACAGTAACGTTGTTTTTTTTCAAAAACGAGCATTTTTGGCCAAGTTATGATCATTTTTATATTTATGCAAATGAGCCTTTCTTATGTACAACTGGGCGTGTTTAAAGTTATGTCCAACTGGGCGTGTATTGTGTTCGTTACATCTGGGCGTTTTTACTTGTTTTACTAGTTGGGCGTTGTGAATTGAAGTGTATGATGCTGACGAATCAGCATCATCCACGTCTCTTCGTTACCACCCAGCTTCTGGCAGTGCAGACACACAGCGTGTCCTCGCTCATCTGACGCGATGAAGTTCCTGTGGGAGGAAGTGAGTGACGTCACAGCGTGATCTCGCGAGGACACGCTGTGTGTCTGAACTGCCAGAAGCTGGGTGGTAACGTAGAGAAGTGGATGATGCTGATTCGTCAGCATCATACACTTCTATTCACAACGCCCAGCTAGTAAAACAAGTAAAAACGCCCAGATGTACACACACAATACACGCCCAGTTGGACATAAGAAAGGCTCATTTGCATAAATATAAAAATGCTCAGAACTTGGCCAAAAATGCTCGTTTAAAAAAAAAAACAAAAACAAACAACGTTACTGTTATTTACATTGCAGCGCCTATCTGCTGCAATAGGAGATAGGGGTTTGAAAATCTGGTGACAGAGCCTCTTTAATAAGAGGGTATAATAATGGGGTAAATAAATAATAATCCGCAGATGTGTGGCCAGTGTCGCACTGATAAAAGCTGCCCAATCTTATCTGCTTTTGGAACACTCTACACTTTTTGCATCACCATCTTCTGAGAGCCAGAACTTCTCTATTTTTGTTATCACCGGAGCTGTGTGAGGGCTTATTTGTTGCGGGACAATCTGTAGTTTTCATTGGTACCATAATGGGGTACATGCGATTTTTGATCACTTTTTATTACATTTTTTGGCAAGCAAAGTGACCAAAAACCAGGAATTCTGACGTTTTCTATTCTTTTTTTTTTTTTTACGGCGTTCACCCTGGGCTATAAATGACAGTTTTACTTTATTCTGCAGGTCGATACGATTACAGCGATACCATATGTATATCGGTTTTTTTATGTTTTGCAGCGTTTGCGCAGTAAAATCACTTATTTATAAAAAAAAAAAAAGAAATAATTTTTTGTGTCACCATATTCTGAGCCATAACTTTTTTATTTTTCAGTCAAAAAAAGCAGTGTAAGGGCTTGTTTTTTGCGGGACAGGTTGTAGTTTTTATTGGTACTATTTCAGGGTATATCCGACTTTTTGATCACTTTTTATTCTATATTTTGGTAGGGGTGGTGACAAAAAAAAAAGTGTCTAGCACTGTTTTTTTTAACTTATTTTTTTTGCGGTGTTCACCGTGCGGGAAAGATAACAGTTTTATAGTTTGGGTCATTACGAACGCGGTGATACCAAATATGTGTACTTTTTTTTTAATGTGTTCATTTTTTCCCTATAATAAAAGACTTCTTATAGGAAAAAAAGCATTTTTTGTTTATGTAACTTATAATTTTTATATTTACACTTTTTTTAAAACATTTTTACTACCTCTTTTTTTTTTAAAAAATTGTCCCACAAAGACTTGCAGTGCTGATCGCTGTCATTGTGACGCGACAGTCACTCTGACAGGAAGCCTATGAGGACCAGCCTCCGGCTGGTCCTCACAGGCTTCTGTACATGGCAGCCTGGAGGCCTTTGTCTGGCCTCCGGTTGCTGTGGGGGCTGCCGATCTGCTCTAAACCTCTTAAATGCGGCGATCGCAATCGACCACCGCATCTAAGGGGTTAATTGCCGAAATCCGCAGAGATGAGCCGCTGATCAGCAACACGGAGAGCAGGGTGGACACCCTGCAGTTAACCGCCGCTGCGGTGTAGCGCCGCGCTGTGGTTAACGGTTAAAACGCAGATGTAACTGCAGGCCCAGGTGCGCGAAGCTACTGCTCACCTGGATGTGCATTTACGCCCAGGTGCGCGAAGGGGTTAAATAATTTATGTAAGATAGTAATAGAATCACTGGATGGGGTTGCATGAGTATATATGCCACTTGCTGTTATACTAGGGATAGACTTTGAAAGTTAGGGTTATGTAGGGAGATTGTACTGTATATCAAGGCTTGTGATAGGTTAGTATTTGTCACATGATTGTAAGAGGAGATCACAAGGGATTTGTTTACACATTGTTTTGCCAGAGTGAGGGATATAAATCGAGAGATCTAAACTATAAAGAAAGGGGATTGTAAGGTATAAGTGTATGGAAAGGACTACTCTTTCAGTGATATACGCTAAAATGGTAAGATATATGGAGGAATAGCAAACAATAAGGCCGGGTTCACACCTGTGTTGGCGTTTTCGTTGTTCTGCTCCATCAGAGGAGCAGAAGAAACAAAAATACCGGAAGCGCTGGTTCTGTTGTACTACGGACACCATTGACTTTAATGGGTTCTGACTGGTTTCCGTCAGGGTGTCTGTGGTTTTACCAAAAACAATAGTGCAGTATGCTGCACTATTGATTCCAGAAATTTGTCTGGATCTGTGAGGGAAGCACCTAAAGTAGCCCCCAACAGGCCCTAAGAAATGATGTTTTTTTTTGTGTCAGTTATAAATAATATGTGAATTTCATATTGCATTTTATATGAATATGAAGTAAAGTGTTAATACTAATATATATATATATATATATATATATATATATATATATATATGGTCCAAAAATCAGGCAGCCCTCCAAGGTATAAGCAAGGTAGAAAAAGGTGCTTTATTGGTCCATACAAAACACGACATTTCAGCTCAACACAGGAGCCTTTTTCAAGTGAGACCTTACTACAGCAGGTCTGTTAGCCATGACCTGGGCAGGCTGGCACCTACATACGATTAACAAGGCTGTGCGGCTGACATTGTGTTTGGATTTAGGGCAGAGAATTCT
The DNA here is from genome assembly GCF_050947455.1 of Rhinoderma darwinii. Classification (NCBI taxonomy): domain Eukaryota; kingdom Metazoa; phylum Chordata; class Amphibia; order Anura; family Rhinodermatidae; genus Rhinoderma; species Rhinoderma darwinii. The sequence goes on along the minus strand of NC_134691.1, from coordinate 278,829,209 downwards.
ATAGAATAAACGGTCTGGTGCCCACCCCTTAAAAAATGCCCCCTCCACCCTATTGTTTCAACACAGTCTCTCTTGGAATCCCCTGTAGCAGTCATGGCTACTGCAGTCAATCACCGGCCTCAGCAAGGCACATGAACACGGAGGCCAGTGATTGTCTGCACCGGCACGTTATCGATGCAGCAGCTTCTGGGACCGGAGAAAGGGGAATGGCCACTGCGTGTAGCGGTGGCATTTTTGGGGTGCGTACCGGATAGATTTTATACCATTACCGGCCCTAGAAAAGTCTTAAGTCTTAAAAGCCCCGAATAAACTGTTTAATCGTTAAATGTGGTGCTTTTAAACAGTATTACACGAGTAGAAGGAGGGTACATTTACACAAAACGTGACTATCATAGTAAATGTAGATAGTACTTCTCATATTATAGTATACTAACAGCCCAGAAGTAAGATTACTAGTTATGTGGTTACTAGTATTTCCTGTGTTAATTGGGAGCTGCCATTACCACCCATAGGAAAGTCTACAAGGAGGTTCATTTCTGCACATGCCTAAATAGCACAAGTGTCACCTATTTACAAAATGAGCAGTTTACAATGGCAAATAAGACCGTACTCGGGAGAGCAAATATCAGCCCCCGGCCAGCGGGCAAGCTGATGAAAATAGATTTTACTAAATAAATGAAACCACAGCAATATCACCTTTATGTTATTATCATTACAAACTGTGACATTATATATGAGCGCTACAATAAATGTACATATACACAACTCACCCAGAATTTCATCAAATATTTTATATAATCCTGGTACATAAGTAATGTCCCGGCAATTCATCCCAGTATCTTCATCATAAACCCACATCGCCTAAATATAGAATTGGATAATATTAAAACCAAATAATGAGAGCATCACTTTATTCATGGAATAACATATTGTACAGATTACAATGGTTTATAACATTGTCAGAGTGCTCAATGGACGGTTCAAATTCTTCTACGAGGCTTTAGGGCCAGGACTACACCTAGACTTTTAATGTGATACAGATTGATTTTAACCCCTTTCCGCCGCAGCCATTTTTCGTATTTTTACTTTCATTTTTTTCCTCCCCACCTTCCAAAAGCCGTAAGTTTTCTTTTTCCATCAGTATTGCCGTATGAGGGCTTGTTTTTTGTGGGACGAGTTGTAGATTTTCACAGCACCATTTATTATACCATATAATGTAGCGGGAAACTGGGGAAAAAATATTTGTGATGTGGGATAGGAAAAAAAACAGAGAATCCTCAATCTTGGGTGGTTTTGTTTTTACGGCGTGCACCGTGCTGTAAAAATGGCATGTTAACTGTATTCTGCAAGTCAATACGATTACAGCGATACCAAATTTGTGTGTTTTTTTTTTTTAAATGTTTTACGCTGGAACGTTACAGGGGGTCACCCCCCGTTTTTAATAATTTAAATAACGCCATCCTGCGTGTTACCCGGAAGTGTCGGCTGTAACAAACGGCTGAAACGCTCGTTCTATGGAGCGGGCTCAGCCCGTTCCATACCCCTCCCCCATCCGATGTGCGCCGTATATATATGGCGGATGTCGGGAAGGGGTTAAAGCATACCTAACTTTTCAGAATAAGCGGTCATATGTGTGTACATGAGGAATAACATTATTTCTGGCTATTATATGACTTATGTCTAATTTTTTTTAGCACTTTTTCCCTCTGCAAGCTCTATCGCGAATTCTCAGTTGCCTATGAGCTAGTGGGCCGAGCGGCTATCAGGTCTTCTATATACTGCACACAGAGAGGGGGAGAATCCTGCTACCCTCTATCACATATATAATAGCTGCAGCAGTATGGAGGAGATTATACAACAGTAATGAGCAGTGTAGCTGAGAACCCAGCACTGGGATGACATAGCTGCTGCAGCAGTGTCTGTGTGTTTCTCACTGCGCTCCGCCCTTTCATCGCCATAGACTTGTATGTTCAGCATGTCTGTCTCACTCATTCTCTGCTCCCTCCACCTTCTTCCTTCCTCTTTAGACTTGTATAGGCAGGCTGTAAGAGATACACGCCCACCTTCAGCTGCCAAAATCTGCTCTGTAACCAGGGACAGAGTTTCCTTGACAACAGGGGGTGAACAGCAGATGAAGGGAGACACCTAGAGGCAGTACCTAAACAGAGAGAAAGACAGAGAGAGACAGAGAGAGAGAGAGACTCTCTCACTCTTCAGCTTAAGGGTATGTTCACACAGCCTATTTACGGACGTAATTCTGGCGTTTTTGCCCCGAATTACGTCTGAAAATAGCGCCTCAATAGCGCTGACAAACATCTGCCCATTGAAAGCAATGGGCAGACGTTTGTCTGTTCACACGAGGCGTAATTTACGCGCCGCTGTCAAATGACGGGGCGTAAATAGACACCCGCGTCAAAGAAGTGACTTGTCACTTCTTTGGACGTAATTGGAGCCGTTATTCATTGACTCCAATGAATAGCAGTGCCAATTACGTCCGTAATTGACGCGGCGTTCTAGCGCCTGCACATGCCGTTACGGCTGAAATTACGGGGATGTTTTCAGGCTGAAACATGTGTGAACATACCCTTAAAGATCAGTCTTCTGCCGAACTAGCAAGGGGGCGTGTCTCTGCTACAGACAAGGTAAGCGCTCCCCAGCTCTTTTAACGCTGTCCGTAGCAGTAACACGCCCACTTGCCAGCTCGGCAGAAGACTGATCTTCAAAGCTGAAGAGTGAGAGAGCGTGCGCGCACTCGCTCTCCTCGCTTTTGCGTGACACTGTCCATATCTGATTGGACACAGTGTCACAGCCATAGTAACACGTCCCCTTGACAGTACACGCCCCGTTGACTGTTCAGTGGCTTATTTAAATATCGGGCGCCAAATATAACGGCACCGATATCTAAATAACGTAGGGAGGTAGAATTTTTTTTTAAAAATGCCCCAGGGTTTGTGCAGCGCTCCCCATTACATGCTGCACATGTATGGGGGAGGTGAAAGGTTCTCTTTAAGGCGCTTTCCTGATCTAATTAAGGAACAGCTAATTCAAATGTTTTCTGGCTATTGAAACTATACAGAGAAGTTGCAGAATGCCGCTGTCAGCCGAATCAGTCAGTGAGCTGGTTTGACTGTTTGACTGACAGCAGCTCGTGTGTCTCTGACACCTCATCTAACCCGAATACTGGAAATCCAGATCACTGACTGATTCGGCTGCCACCGGCGTTCGACAGCTTCTATGTACAGTGGATACATAGAAGGTGCAGAACAGAAACAAAACAACATTTTTAATAAGAGTATATTTAAAAAAAATGCTTATTTTCACAAAATACATACATTACATAAAAAAATGGAATCAAAAGTTTTCATAGCCTTCAACAACTTGACAAGATCCAAGAGCCTATACTTACTAGTCATTCTGATGTTAGGGAGAAATATTCTTCAAAACATGGGGTTAACCGCTCTATAAAAAGCTTACAGTAATAAAATAAGACTTTAAAAGACCACCAAACCTATATGAGGGTGTTTAAATCAACATGATTAAAAAATTCTCCAGTTTAAAACTGCTGCCGCCACAAACCCGTTTAATTGCATAGTTTCAAAGGTTTATTTAAAATGTATATATAATTCACCTGTGTGACAGGCTCCACAGATCCGATGTATGTATCAGGGCGCAGAAGGATGTGCTCAAGCTGCGTCTTCTTCTGGTAAACCCTCTCTACAGACATCTTCTTGGAGTCATTCTTGTTATTGCTGTTGCTTTCCTTTTCTTCTTTAACGGCTGCATTATTCTTGTTATCAAACAAGGTCTGTGAGCAAAATGTGAAAACATATGAAGCCACACTTTTTTTTTTACTTTTTTTTTCACTCACCCCTGAAAATGACCCTCCCCTCCAGTGAAGCACGCCAATTCCCCGATGCTATGGTCCCAAAAGCTCCTGTCGTAGTCATGTGCCATTCATCCGTTCAGCAGGACCTTACGGGAGCTGAACAGCATGGAACAGGGATGCTGCATTTTAGGGGTGAGTACCTAATGGTGTAATCATTTATGGCATTACCTACAAAAGTAAGGATTTTTTTTAAAAGTCCCAGATAACCCCTTTAGGGGTAGTTCACACTGAATTTTTTGTATTGAAAAAAAAAAAAAAAAAAGCCTTAAAATTCCTGCAGATTTTGAACTGCCAGCATTGTTTTAACGCTTTTTTTTCCCTGCTCTTTTTGCCTGCGGCCTTCTAGCTAATGCAAGGACCATGGGCAAAAAATGCGGCAAAAAGCGCTCAGAAACTAACGCTGCAGGTTTTTTCTGCCCATTGATTTAAAAGGGAGGTCAGAGGCAGATGGGAGCCGCATTTTTTCCCCACAAGTGTCCAAAAACCACTCAGGAAAAAACAACAACCCTCTGCCTACTATTGAAATCAATGGGGTGCGATTTTAGAAGTTTTTTGGCGCTAATTCAGTTGTGGTTTCCACGTCAAAAAACTATGTTAGCTGACCCTTATAAAAGGGTTTCCTGAGCGTTTTAGAAATGAAACAAGCTGCAGGAAAGGTTAGACAACAAAAAATAAATAGAACAAAACCTTTTAAATCCCGTCGCTTCAGGCGTCAGTGGTCCCCGCCGATCTTTTTTTTTTTTGCTGGCGCAATGACGTGCCTTACGTCCACCTGACCATTGTTGCCAATCACTGGACTCAGCAGTGATGGTAGCATGTACGGCACAACACTGGTAGGCTAGTGATTGGCTGCAGTGGTCACGGGGATGTAGGTGTCTTTGCCCCAGAATAATAAACAAAGAACGTCAGGGACCACCGGAGAAGTGGCGGATTTGACAGGTGTGTAATGTTTTGTCTTTATTTTAGAACATTTCCTGCGGCCCCTTAAATTTCTGAAACACCCCTCAAGTTGGCCGATTTCCCCCACTAGCCTTTCTTATGGGCAACGATCAGCCGACGAACGACCAAACGCTCATTCACCGACTGATCGTATAGTTTATGCAGCACTAAATATTATCGCCGTCAGCAGCACATCTCCCTGTGTAAACAAGGAGATGTGCTGCTGACATGATGAAGACGTATGGGGACTAGCGATCGTAACGATCGTTTGTTCCCAAACATAGCCAATCATTGCTCCTTGCAAAAGGGGCGAACAGGAGCGGTGATATCAATGAGCGGTCTCCTTGATCGGCACTTGTTTTCAGGGCCCATATTGGCCATTGTAAAAGAACCTTTAGATGCCTGCCAGATTACCCTCCAATACAGATTGTTTAATATTTTACACAATGAAAGCATCGTCCTCCTCACGCTACTGTGATTTATATTTCTAAAAAGAAAAGTAAAAGTGGGAAAACAAAGCACAGAACAGTTAATTGCAATTATTTTCCTGGTTCGCCCATTATTCTCATTGTGACGGCTCACTGTTCCCAGCTACATTCTCATTGGCACTAATGTATATGAATGTTTTGATCTACTGGGACAGGCGAGGCTGTGTTTGTTACCTACTGCAAACAATAAGATATGGTCTGCTGCCACATTTACTTCTAACGAATACAATAATCAAAAATAACAAAATTAATACATTGCTAATAGGTTCCAGGCTAACGGGTCATCAACTTACTGATTACTCACATAGGCCATTTACTTATCTTTAAAGGCTATACCTTTGAAATCTTTATTTTTTAAATAAAAATGTCCATGTGTGTGTTTGGTGCATCTTTCTAAATACTTTATAAAAAATAATCTTTACTTTTTGAGATACAGCTGCTTTGTATCCTGTATTTGTCAGATCAGCGGCACTGACAGGTTCAGTGACAGCGGGTCCTACGTGGGACAACAGGATCCACCTGTTATCAATCACATCTAAGTTATGAACTTAGAGGTGATCGGTAACCACACAGGACTCGCTGCCAGATTCAGGTCTCAGCGCAAGATACAGATTTTCTGTATACAGGATACAGACAGGGAAAAAGTGCAAGAAGAAGGAAAGAGGTTTTTTTTAGCTACCATTTCAAAGACTTAAAAGAGGCTCTGTCACCACATTATAAGTAGCCTATCTTAGTACTCAAGTAACTTGAGTAACGTTAATGTGGGCGTATGTGGCTGCACATAGTGATCTAGCAAGATCACTATGTGCTGTGTAAATGAATGGAGAAAAGTGTATGACGCTGATTGGTCACTGATTGGTCAGCATCATACACTTCTCTCCACAAAGTCCACTTGGTCAAAAAGTAAAACACGCCCAGTTGGGCATTAGGAAAGTCATTAGCATAAAGCTAAAATAGGTCGTAACTCCGTCAAAAATGATCGTTTTTCTAAATAAAAAAATACTGCTGTAATTTACATTACAGCGCCGATCAGATTATGTAGGAGATAGAGCACTTATAATGTGGTGACAGAGCCTCTTTAAGATAGTTTAGGGAGGGGAGTTCTGCTGCTGGTTAATCCTACTTTAAATTTTAACTACTGAAATTTCTTTAAAAGGGGTTTTTCCCAGAATCAAAAATAATCACCTATTCACAGGACAGGTGATAATTTTCTGATGTCTGGGACCGCCACCGATCTGGAAAACGGGGGTTTCGGACCCCCAGATGCTCCTCATTGCACCCCCTGCAGTGAGGAGCTGCTTGAACGGATCGGCGGTTGAGCATTCGCGTTGCTGCTCCATTCAAAGTCTATGGGACTGACAAACTGCCAAGCGCTGTACACGCCTTTTTCTATCATTCCCTTAGATTTTGAATGGAGCAGCAGCTTGATTAAGGAGGCAAAACCCCAAACGTTGCGCCAGGTGTAGTGCAACGCCAATCTATCCTACACGTGAAGTCTCTGCAAACAAACCATACAATCCTTATGGATATATTACGGACTTTAACATGCTGGGTGATATTTACTTTATATTTATTCTCTGAATGTGATCCACTTGACACTAATTTTTTGATAAAAGGAAATATTTTTTGCAAAGAGAAAAAAAAAATACAATTGTTACGTGCTTATTTCTATATAAAGTCAGACCAATTTTGGATTGTTTTCTTGAAAAAAGTGGTAACAAAACTACATACAAATTGCAAGAATTGCCATAAACATCAGCCGTCTTAGGGTATGTTCACACGTAGTCAACAAAAACGTCTGAAAATCCAGAGCTGTTTTCAAGGGAAAACAGACCCTGCTTTTCAGACGTTTTTTTACCAACTCACATTTTTCGCGGCGTTTTTTACGTCCGTTTTTGGAGCTGTTTTCATTGGAGTCTATGAGAAAACAGCTCCAAAAACGTCCAAAGAAGTGTCCTGCACTTCTTTTGACGAGGCTGTATTTTTACGCTTCGTCGTTTGACAGCTGTCAAACGACGACGCGTAAATAACAGGTCGTCTGCACAGTACGTCGGCAAACCCATTCAAATGAATGGGCAGATGTTTGCCGACGTATTGGAGCCGTATTTTCAGACGTAAAACGAGGCATAATACGCCTCGTATACGTCTGAAATTTGGCCGTGTGAACATACCCTAAGGGTCTGTTCACATCAGCGTTCGGTTCCGTTAATGGGTTCCATCAGACCTTTCCGTCAGAGAAACCCATCAACGGAAAGGCAAACTGAAACCATAGCTTCCATTTGCATTACCATTGATTTCAATGGTAATGCTTCCGTTGAAAATGGTTTATGTCTGTCTCCGTTCCATAAGGTTTCCATTTTTTGGGCGGAATCAATAGAGCAGTCGACTCGATTCAAAGCACATGACAAAACAAATCGCTTCCGGCAAGTGGAAATCTGCACGTTTCTTGCATCTTGGACTTCTATGTTGGATCTAGGTGGAGCCCACCACCAAGTAAACAAGCTTACACCTAAGCTACTGCACAAAATGCCAATTTGGATACGCAATTTTTCTGTCATTAGGTTCAATAAGGAAAGCACAATGCATGCAATCCCCCATGCAATTCACAATCAGCCTAAACACAATGCAAACATTTACCCCATGTATGGAATCATTGCCATAACAGAAAAATGTACTAGCACAATACACCAGACTGGTCGTGGTTGGCTGAGGGATGGCACAAAGGAAATGGGCATTTCAAAATATGGGGATAACAAAAGTTTGAAAGCAAGTCCAATAAATGTTCCAACCAAAGGAGATAAATACACAACATGTGAACGTGGTCTACTCAGGACAACCCATTAAAATGCCTAAAAAAAGGACATATGGATTTCATGGAGCCCACCCCCATTCAATAACACACTCTTTTAGCCCCGTGTAGAGTCATTAGAAAGAGCTGTCGACCTTACACACAGCAAAGTCATGTACTGTACACAATTTACCGACTAGTAGGCACTCCGTGTACTGCCACATGCAGCAAATGCTAGGGTAAAATAAAGAACAAGAAGTCGCCACACAATCCAACAGAGCCGGAAGACATTTCTGCACAGATTGGAAAACCAATGCAAAGGAAAAGTAAGGGTATGTGCACACGACAACACCAATTACGGAGCTGTTCTCCGTACAAAACAGCTCCTGAATTTCAGACGTAATTGCATGTACTTGCGTTTATCGATGCGTCTTTCACAGATGTAATTGGAGCTGTTCTTCATTGGAGTCAATGAAAAACAGCTCCAATTACGCCCCAAGAAGTGTCCTGCACTTCTTTGACGTGGCCGTAATATTACGCGCCGTCTTTTGATGGCAAAGCGTAAAATTACAGGTCGTCTGCACAGAACATCGTAAGACCCATTGCAAGCAATGGGCAGATGTTTGCCGATGTATTGGAGCTGTCTTTTCAGGCGTAATTCGAGGTGTAAAACGCCTCCATTACGCCTGAAAATTTGTCGTGTGCACATCATACCCTGAAGGTGATGACCACATCAGATATACGCAGGTTAACAAATAAAATAAAAAATTACAGCAGGCAAAGACATGTGCCCCCCCTTGTCCTAGATTTCATAAAGTAGAACCTGTGTCTTCAAAGAGTCTGCAGGCATGAAAAGGAAAAAAAACAAACAATACTATAGTCCGGGTTCTCATGTAGCGTAAACGCTGCAGAATTTCCAAAATGGTATTCTGTGCACAAATTCTGAAAAAAAGTGAATGCGATTTAGAAAATCTCATGCCCACACTGCGAAAAAAAATATGCAGCGAAAACGTTCATAAATTGACCTGCGGTGCGGATTTTGAACACACAGAATGTAAATTTATGCTGCGTCTTCATTGCTTTTCTGTTGCAGGTTTTCCCCAATTAATTCAATTGGGATGTAAAACCTGCTACAAATAGCCGAGTGTTGCGACTTATGTGGCAGAATCGCAGCGATTCCACCCCAAAAATCGCAACTCAGAAAAAAACAAAAAACTTATACCTGCAACCCGGGCGTTGCCATGATTACGCTTTCTTCTGTTTTTCTTCCAGGCCGACCTTCATGATCACATCCCGGGAGGCTGGACTGCACCTCAGAGTGACGCGTCGCCATGACTACGGCCGGGGTAAGTACGAAGTTTTTTTTTCCTACCGCAGGGGAAATTCCGCCCGAAAAATATGCTGCGGTTTTTCCGACAGAATGTGTCGCGGGTCCTAGGTTGGTTACACTGCGTAGTTTTAAGCAGCGTATCCGACCTGGGGGAACCCGACCTTAGGATATGATCACACAGTGTAAACACCGCAGATTTTATTGCGGAAAATCTGAAGCGTATTACAGCAGCAGCAGCGTGGATTAGATTTGAACAAATCTCATCCACACACTGAGGGAAAAAAAAAATCTGGCAAAAATAAAAAAATCGACCTGTAGCGCCTTTTTTTTTTTTAATCCGCTGCATTCAAATTTATGCTTTGGAATCGCTGCTTTTCTGTTGTGGGTTTTCCCCATTGAGTTCAATAGGGAGGTAAAACCCGCAACAAGTTGCAAATGTTGCGATGTGTGCGGCGGAACAGCTGGGGTTCTGCCGTAACTTTTTTTTGTTTAAAAATTAATAAAAAAGTAATCCTCACCCCGTTTTCAGTTGTCATAGCGATGAGTTCCTCTGTTTTCCATCCAGGCCAGCCTCCTAGAATAACGTTTCATCTTATGTGACTGCTGTAGCCAATCACAGGCTGCAGCGGTCACACGGGATGCAGTGTAATCCCAGGAGGCCGGGCTGGATGAGAACAGAAGAAACCTTCACTAAAAATATGGAGAACGGGTCAAGTATAAACTTTTTTTGTCTTCAACCACAGTTTTCTGCAGTAGAGATTCCATCTGAAAAACTCTACCACAATTTAGTGTGGTTCATCGGCCGGAATTCCCAGAGGTTCCAGGACAAATGTGCGGTGTACATTTACACAGTGTATCTGCCCGGTGTGAACATGGCCTTAAAAGAACCGATGACTGGAAGGAAGTCTCCCGTTTGAATGAATAAATGTGAACATCTGGAATACCCCTTTAACAATGTAAACATTAGGTAATCTTTTAAAATCAATAACACATTTTTCATTAAAGGGGTTCACCAGTATATTAACAATGATGGCGTATACTAATTATAGGCCATCAATGTTTGATCAGTGGGGGTCTTCGGGAGCCCAATCGATCAAAGTGATAAAAGGGCAGTGGCGCGGTCTTCACATGAATGCTGCACCCAGTGTTGTTTACACAGGCACATGGGCTCGTACATGCAAAAGGTTGTGACTGGTACTACAGCTCGTCCTATTCAGATTCCTAGTGAAGTAGCCCCATCCTATGATGAGACACAAATTAGATTTCAGACTCCGTCTTCCTTTAGAACAGGGCTGGACACATCCCTAGAGCCAAGCAGTCAACACACCTAAGAATGTGCCGCTGGCGCCTCATTTTTTAAGTGTTTTTTTTTGGTTAACATTTCTATTGATGTTTTTAGGGGTCTTATAATCTGATTCTAAAGAAAGCATATCAACCGGTCTTTCCAGCTAAAGTTTACAGTAAGGCCCTGTTCACATTACATTTGTGATGTACGTTTAAAATGTATGCAGGGAATGCTCAGGCGTACATGCTCAACGTGTATATAGGGCGCCATCAGCCCGACAGGGGCTACAAGAGTGTCCTTTTGGCTCGTAAACATCGGTATATATTTTTTTTACGGTATGGAACAGCGTTGTAAACTAAGCTATTCCATACAACAGGATCCCGCAAAACAAAAAGGTACACCGAGCAGTGTTTTTTTAACATGAAAGCCTATAGGTAAGGCTTCATTCACATCTGACACAAACAGTAATCAAAAGTTTTCCGTTTCCATCACCATTGATTTCAATGGTGACTGATCCGGTGCCAATGGTTTCAGTTTGTCTCCGCTGTGCAAGGGTTCCGCCGTTTTGACAGAATCAATAGTGTAGTCGACTATAATCGTCTATGGGTGACAGATGCCACTGGTAGGCTTCGTTCCCATCTGCGCCAGGGTCCCCGTCGACTGATTATGCTATCTATTCCTGCAAAACGACGGATCCCTTGCACAACCGAGACAAATGGAAACCATCAGCAGCGGATCCGTCACCATTGAAAACAATGGTGATGAACGGAAACCTATTCCGACGGAAAGCTCAGATGTTCCGTCGGAACGGAGCCCTGGCGCAAATGTGAACGAAGCCTTAGGCATCCATCACTGCCTACTTTTAACGTATGCTTCAGGTTTTCCCTGGATATGTGCTAAACGTGGTCCACAAACGTGAATGGGGCCTACTCAGCCCTGATCACATCTGTGCTAAACTGCACATAAGCACTACCCAAATGTAGTAACTTACTACAGATATAAGGGCCAGTTCACACGTTGTGTAAATACTGCAGATTATCCACAATGGAATTCGTTGCAGAACATCCGCAGCAAATACAGTAGCAGCAAAGTGGATGATGTAAAACAAATCTCATCCACACGCTGCGTAAATACGGAGCGAAAATACCGCTCAGAATTTGACCGGCGGTGCGGAATTTCATTCCGCAGCATGTCAATTGTCTTTATGTAAACAGTGCTCATATGTTGTGGGATTTCCCCATTGAATTCAAATAGCAGTTGTTTTTTGTGGCGGATTCGCAGCGATCACGCCGCAAAAGGCGGAACTCAGAAAACAAAAAAAAATATTAAACTTACCTAGGAGTCTGTGTTTCATCCTCCTGGGGTGACGCTTCATCCCATGTGACTGCCGCTGCAGCCAATCGCAGGCTGTAGCGGTGGTCACATGGATGAAACGTCATTCCAGAAGGCCCGTCTGAATGACGTCAGAGGGCCGGCCTCCTGGGATGACGCTTTATCCCATGTGATCACAGGCTGCAGCGGTCTCCTGGGATGAGACGTCCTCCTAGGAGGCCAGCTTTATGCTACAATGTTTCGCAGTGGACATTCCAAGAGAAAAACTGCACCAGTTTGGTGCGCTTTTTTGCCTGGAATTCCACCGCATCAGACAGGATGGAAATGCTGCGTGTTTTTACGCGGTGTATCCGCCCCGTGTGAACTCAGCCTAAGTCTAAAGGCCCTTTTACACTGGCCAATTATCAGGCAAATGTAAATTGACCTGTGTAAACTCATCCATCGGCTGATTTTATAGTTTTAAATCCAGAAACTTATCATTGTCGGTAGCACATCTCCCTGTGTAAACAGAGAGACATGCTGCCAACATGATAATAATGTACGGAGACGACCGATTTAAATAATGAGATGTCTTGTTGATCGGCGATCGTTTGAATGGCCCACTTCGGGCCGTGTAATACCAGCTTAAGACCACAGCTGAACTCTCGCTTTAAGCACTTTTCAGTTGGCTCCTGCTTGTGGCTGGGTTCACACGACCTATTTTCAGACGTAAACGAGGCGTATTATGCCTCGTATTACGTCTGAAAATAGGGCTACAATACGTCGGCAAAAAAATCTGCCCATTCATTTGAATGGGTTTGCCGACGTACTGTGCAGACGACCTGTGATTTACGCGTCTGCGTTTGACAGCTGTCAAACGACGACGCGTAAAAATACAGCCTCGTCAAAAGAAGTGCCGGACACTTCTTTCAGACGTAATATGAGCCGTTCTTCATTGAAGTCAATGAAGAGCAGCTCAAAATTTACGGCTGTCAGAGAAGCCTCGCAAAATGCGAGGAGGAGCATTTACGTCTGAAACGAGGCAGCTGTTTTCTCCTGAAAACAGTCTGTCTTTTCAGACGTAAAAGCCTCTCATCGTGTGCACATACCCTGTAGCTGATAACAGCTGCAAATTTATCAAAGCTGATCATCAATACTTCACATTGGTATAGTGAAGCTAAAAGAGCCGTCAAACACCCCTATAAACAATATAAAGTATTCTAATACACTGCTACATAGCGAAGCCATTATAGCCCATAGACTAAAATCTCACAACTCTGTTTATCCATAAGACTCTACTATGGTGCTTATTCAAGTCTATCGGACCCCACTGAACCTCTGATTTCATATCGAGGCATATGTATATTTTTCTGTTAGACTTTGTATGAACAGAAAAAAATAAGTGCAATGTTTTATCAGAGGCACCAAACCAATGCTTCTAGGGGAGAATCTCTATAAGGCACACAACATATTTTCAGGCGTATTTTAGAGCGTAAAACGCTCTTAGGCTATGTTCACACGGAGTATTTTGGGGGAGGAATATCTGCCTCAAAATTCAGTTTGGAACTTTGAGGCAGATATTCCTCTCCCTGCACGCCGATTTTCGCGGCAATTATCGCGCCGTTTTTCGCCCGCGGCCATTGAGCGCCGCGGGCATAAAACAGCGAGAAATACGCTTTCTCCTGCCTCCCATTGAAGTCAATGGGAGGTCAGAGGCGGAAGCGCCCGAAGATAGGGCATGTCGCTTCTCTTTCCCGCGAGGCAGTTTTACTGCTCGCGGGAAAAAGACGCCGACGCCTCCCATTGAAATCAATGGGAGGCGTTCTCGGGCCGTTTTTGCCGAGTTTTGCGACGCTGTTTCCGCGTCAAAAACGCGGCAAAATACCCCGTGTGAACATAGCCTAATTGTGCTGCAAAACACGCTTTAAATACGCCCTGCAAAAAGCTCCCTTTTGATTTTGAAGGGAAATACACTGTAGTTAATATGAGGTGTATTTTTAAGCTGGTGAATTTTTAAAAAAAAAAATCCTTAAAAATACACTTTGTCACTTCTTAAAGCGTTTAACAATTTTATTTTCCCCCATTTCCCATTGACACTTCAAAAAACATGTAGAAAATAAGTCTCAAAACACACTTGTAAATATCAAAGATGCTTTGAAAATCAGCTCCAAAAACACCTGGATGTCAGAGGATGTTTTCTCTTGAAATCAACGCTTTATTTTTCAGCCAGAACATATGTCGTGTGAACGTGGCCTAATGGTACGTGCACACACAAAATAAAAAACTTTTCAAGGGAAAACGGCTCCTCATTTTCAGACATTTTTTATTCAAAGTCGCATTTTTCACCGTGTTTTTAACGGCCGTTTTTGGAGCAGTCTTTTTTTTATATAGTCTATGAAAAACCGCTCCAAAAACGGCTGAAGAAGTGACATGCACGTCTTTTTCGCGGCCGTTTTTTTTAAAAACGGTCAGTCGGAACAGAACGCATTTTATTCGCACAGAAATCAATGGGCAGATGTTTGGCGGCGTTCTGCTTCCGATTTTTCAGGCTGTTTATAGCCCGTGTGAACATATCCTCATATATCCCCGTATGAAGGAACCATAAGGCGGCACACAGTCCCTACAGCTCCAATGTAAGGGTATGTGCACACACACTAATTACGTCCGTAATTGACGGACGTATTTCGGCCGCAAGTACCGGACCGAACACAGTGCAGGGAGCCGGGCTCCTAGCATCATACTTATGTACGATGCTAGGAGTCCCTGCCTCTCCGTGGAACTACTTGTCCCGTACTGAAAACATGATTACAGTACGGGACAGTTGTCCTGCAGCGAGGCAGGGACTCCTAGCATCGTACATAACTATGATGCTAGGAGCCCGGCTCCCTGCACTGTGTTCGGTCCGGGACTTGCGGCCGAAATACGTCCGTCAATTACGGACGTAATTAGTGTGTGTGCACATACCCTAAAGAGTAGCAGAAACTCCATGTGCATGAGGCGTACGATAGCTGTGTCTGTTATATTCCCCAAGTCCCCCTTAAAAAATATATACACAGAGCAGCTGTGTTTAAAGCATTAAACGTTCGAAAACAACCAGTTCCCACCTATACAATCCCGTTGATCCGGCGCAGATGCTTCCGCAGTCCCGCCGCTGGTCTTTGTTTACAGGCTGCCAGCAATGATGAGCCGCAGCGGCACGTGACCGCTGCAGCCAATCACTGGTCATGTGCCATACATACTAGCATCATGACTGAGCGCTCAGCGTTGATACTAGTATGTACAGCAGTAATTGGCTGCATTAGTCACATGTCAGTACAACACCTCATCGCTGGCAGCCTGTAAACAAAGACCAGAGTGGGGACCAGCGGAGCATCTGCACTAGATCGGTGGGGAAAATTCCGCAGCAGAATAAAGTACAGGAAAGTAGAAGAGATTGACAAATCTTATTCCAGTGTCCTGACCATATGATCAAGGACTGTTGTATGAATGTTACCTATGGACGAGACGTATGTAAATACTACACATTCAGCGCTCAGGGACTGAACTTCTTATATTAGAAAGTCTATACTAACGACATCTATGGCCTATCGTTTGGATAGGCCACAATTGTCTAATCAGACATGCGACAATCTCAAGAACAGGTGCCCACTCCTGTCACTCTAAGTGTGCGATGCCACATCTCCACCCAGAGCAGGGCACCTCGTTCTTAGATTGGTGGGGGGGGGCTCTCAGTTGTCAGTAAATTTATGGCATATCCTAATCATACATTTTAAATGTTTGTCATGGGAAATACCTGGATCTGAAACATTGCCAAAACCAGACCTATGTGAACCCACAGTGCAGTTACCCCATTGTTCCAAAAGTCACCTTTGTTAAAATTCTGACAACTTGTTCCTTTTTCCCCACCAGTAGGTGGCGCCGCAAGGATTACCCCACAGTAATAACTTAATTCCTCCACACATAAAGGACCTCCATTACTTACCACCCAGGTGAGCCCCCCTGTCCCTCCTCCAGCTCCTGCTCCTCCTCCGCTGGATTTAGACATCTTCCTCCTCCCAAAGAACTGCAGTAAACGCGTATTAATAAATGAGAGAAAAGCGAGAAGCGGCTATTGTGAGGCGGCGCTCCTCCCCCACTACCAGGGAGCTGTAGTATTACAGATGCAGAATGGTCGCCCTTCTGTCGGAGCCTTTCTTAGTCACATACGAGTGTACGGCCCACCGTGCTGCTCTTATCTCACACCGGCAATGCGGCCTAACCACTGCCAGAGTCTGTGTGGTGCCGTTCCGGCGTTCGGGGAAGAGCCAGGCTCTCTGTATAATAAATTAGTATAAAAACAGGGTAAAATACGGTGCCTCCGTGCTACAGCCCCCCGCTGCAGTTCGGCTGCCGAGGACGCGTCATGTGGACCGGAGGCATCAATGACGCAGGCACCGTCTGTGTGGAACGGAGAGCCCAGCTTTGGTCTGCAGAGCTGACCCCGGTTCCCCCTCCTCTTCCTCCCGCAGACAATACAGAGCGCCGCTTCCGCTCTCCGCAGTTACACACGGGTGCCCGGGAACATGGGGCAACCAATAGCGACGCTCCGGGTACATGACGTCATGTCAGAAGGGGGCGGGACCAACGACGGTGAGGAGGGGAGGGCAGGAATACGAAGTAGCGTGAAGTCACGTTGGGGTAGCGGCAAGGGATAAAATGGTTAGAGCAGGAATAATAGAACGTGTGGAAGTGCCGCCTGTGCCCGGGCTGTACGGGCATGAAGGCGCTGTGGAACCGAGGCACAAAGGGACATTAATAAAGGTTAGCATATATGCTGTGTGCAGAGGAGAGGACTTAACGCTGTGTTCTTTTAGGCTGTGCTCACACGGAGTTTTTTTGCAGGAGGAAAATTCTGCCTCAAAATTCCGTTTGGGATTTTGAGGCAGAATTTTGTCCTTCCTGCACGTCGTTTGACGCGATTTTCGCGCCGTTTTTCGCCCGCGGCCATTGAGTGCTAAAAGGCTATGTTCACACGGGGTATTTTGCCGAGTTTTTTTACGCGGAAGCCGCGTCGCAAAACTCGGCAGAAACGATTTCAATGGGAGGCGTCGGCGTCTTTTTCCCGCGAGCGGTAAAACTGCCTCGCGGGAAAAAGAAGCGACATGCCCTATCTTCGGGCGCTTCCGCCTCCGACCTCCTATTGACTTCAATGGGAGGCAGGAGAAAGCGTATTTCTCGCTGTTTTATGCCCGCGGCGCTCAATGGCCGCGGGCGAAAAACGGCGCGATAATTGCCGTGAAAATCGGCGTGCAGGGAGAGGAATATCTGCCTCAAAGTTCCAAACGGAATTTTGAGGCAGATATTCCTCCCCCAAAATACTCTGTGTGAACATAGCCTAAAAAAAGGGCAAAAAACTCCGCTCTCTCTGCCTCCCATTGATGTCAAAGGTGTAAACGCGCGAAGATAAGGCATGTCCCTTTCCCCCGCGAGGCGGTTTTACCGCTCGCGGGAGAAAACCGCCTCCCATTGAAATCAATGGGAGGCATTTTTGACGAGATTTGTGTAGGGGTTTCCGCTCCAAAAAGCTCATCAAAACACTCTGTGTGAACAGGCCCTTAGACTATTCGTTGGCGGTTTTGTTGCAGAGTCCATCAAATTTGATAAGAAAGATAGTGGTTCATGCAATATCGGACAGCGTGACCTTCAGACGCCGTTGGTATCCTTCGTGTGCTGGATCTGGTTATGCATTATGATTTCTGTTATAAACAAACTACAACGCAAGTGTGAACAGAGCCTTAGGGTGTACTCCGACATTGCGGTTGAGGTGCGGCCGAGAAAAACACGTAAAAAGATGCACATGGTTTTGCAGGTTTAATGAGCTTTACCTGTGCTAGCTGTGAAACTGTGTAAAGCTCTCGGCTGTCAAGTACCGCACCTCAACTTAGGCGTTTCGTTTGGGGGTTCCATCACTTTTGACAGCAAAAATAGCACAGAATCCAGAACTATTATTGCTGTCTGGATCAAATATATCCCTGAATGAAGTGTGCATGTGTTTACATTGAGGAGAGGGGAATAAGCCGCCGCCATGCTCTAGCGTCCTTCCGGAGAAGTGCGGTCCAATGGGAGAGGGCCAGAAGCGTGGCTCTCAATTCCAGAAGGTTGATCAGTAACATTCCTTTCTCCGGCAACGAAGTGCCCTGAACCGTGTAAAGGGCAATGACCCCTCCCCAACCGGATTGACTGGGGGAGGAAGGAACAACCCTGATAAATAGCTTGTGGGGTTTCCCACCATAGTAACTCCTGACAAATCCGAGAGGGTAGTAGAATCCACTTGTGCAAGGCACCCTAATATTTGTCCGAGCACGTGAGAATTGTCCTCTGGAGAGGCCACGTGTGAAATTGGGCATAAGGGATGGCCTCCTGATTCGACACCAACTTTCCCACCACCCGCATACAAACTGATGAAAATTGAGTGTTTTGTGAAAGGTTAGCGACACGGGCTCGAAAGGCCCTGATATTTTCAATTGGGAGGTGAACCTTGGGTGTCAAAAATAATTTCCAAGAACTTTGTGCGCTTTGCTGGGTCTAGGGAAGACTTCACTTTGTTGACGATCCATTCAAATCTATTCACTTTGTCCAAGGATGATGCTGAGACTGAAAGGTTGTCCTCTGGAGGGCAGCTTTCACCAAGAGGTCGTCTGGGTAAGTAATGACAGCAGAATGTGGCGCAGAAGAGCCCCGCCAGGACCTCGGTGAAGACCCTGGGAGCTGTGGTGAGCTTGAACGGGAGTGGGACTAACTGGAAATACTGAGAACTGATCGTGAAGCATAGGAAACGCTGGTAGGCTTTTGTCATCGGTATGTAGAGGTAATGCATCGCGGATGTCTATAGGGAAATGTACTCTCCCTGTGATCAGGTAAACAGCGAAATAAATTATTTTTGGTCTAATCTCTAGACTCTCCAACATCACTGAGATGAAAGGTAAGCTATATAAACAAATGGAGTGGGCTACACAGGCTGGTACTGTAGTGCTAATGGGAGATTTTTAACTACCCAGATATTAATTGGGGGCATGGTTCTGCTTCAACTGGCAAGGGGGAAAAATTTGTTGCAGGATAATTTTTTGTGCCAGTTTGTGGAAGAGCCGACTAGGGTTGACGCTCTGTTGGAACTGGTAATTTCTAATAATGCTGAGCTTGTGGAGAATGTCACTGTTCATGAAAACCTCGGAAACCGTGACCACAATAGAATTTAAGTTTGCCTGAACTGTAAAAAAACAAACTTATTTTTAAGAGAGCCAATTTCCCCAGGTTGAGGGCTGTGCTTCAGGACGTAGACTGGGGATAAATGATGTTACAAATGTTAATTGGGAGTTCTTAAAGTTTACTTTGGTTAATTACACTTTGATATTTATTCCTATAGGTAACACGTAGAAATGACTAAAATTAAAGCCAACATGGCTTACACCTAGGGTGATAAATGACGAAAAAAGGGCAATTAAAAAATTCTAATCTGAGAGTACAGCTTTACGCCTCATTCACACAACAGGGTCCGAGTGTCGGCCAATAAAATCGGCCGTTTTTCCCGGCCAGTTCGTATACATTCTGTTCCGGGCCGTGTTACCGTTTTTAACGGCTGATTTTGACCTGTTTTGCATCAGTTTTTTTTCCCTGTCCGCTTTAAAATCGGATGAATTTCATTTAAATTTGTTTCCACACACAGCCCTCTGTAGATAATGCCACTCTGCCCCCTGTAGGTTGCACCCATTCCCCCCCCCCCTTCCAGGAGAAGTCACTGACTTCAATGTCCATATATGGACAGTTTAGTGACCGACTTCTCCTGGAGAGGAATCCCCGGCCACAGGGTCTGGGATTCCGCTTCTGAAGTGAGTGACGTCACTGTGTCCATATATGGACACAGTGACGTCACTCACTTCTGTAGCGGAATCCCCGGCCAAGGTGTCGGGGATTTCGCTTCAGAAGGGAGTGACGTCGCTGTGTCCATATATGGACATCGTAGTCACTCACTTCTCCTGTAGCGGAATCCCCGGCCAAGGTGTCTGGGATTCCGCTTCAGAAGTGATTGACGTCGCTGTGTCCATATATGGACAGAGTAGTTACTTTTCCTGTAGCGGAATCCCCGGCCAAGGTGTCGGGGATTACGCTTCAGAAGTGAGTGACGTCGCTGTGTCCATGCACTGTGAGGAGGAGGAGAGAGAGCGCAATCGACGGAATACATGGCCATCACTCTGGACACATTCTGGTGATGGCCGTGTATTACCCGGCCCCATAGACTTCTATGGGGGCCGGGTAAACGGCTGAAAATAGGGCATGTACCATTTTTTTGACGGCCAGGTTTCCCGGGCCGTCAAAAAATCGGTCGGGTGAATAGCCCCATTAGGGGTCTATTGTTCCTAATGCAGCCGGGTGATGGCCGATTTATGAACGGCCGTCACCCGGCTGGGAAACCCTGTCGTGTGAATAAGGTCTTAGCCTTTGAAGATTACAAAGAAATAAATTCAATCTGTAAAAAGGTGATTAAATAAACAAAAATACAAAATGAAAGGCAGGTGGCCAAAGAAAGCACATCAAATCCCAAAAATTCTCTTAAGTATATACAGTACTGTGCAAAAGTTTTAATGGGAAGGTGTCACGAAAAATTTATTTTTTTATGTTATTGTTTTTAGTATATCATTAAAATAAATTTTATTTATTTGTGTTTTTGAGTTGTACTTTTTTTTTTTTCTTTATTTTACTTCTCTATGGGGGCTGCCATTTTTTTTTCCATCTCTGTATGTGTCGATTAACGATACATACAGAGATGGAATACGGCACATGCATCCCCATAGAGAATGCGAACGGGAGCCGTTCTATTCACTACAGCGTACGCCGTCTGTGTGGGAACGGCGCATGCGCCGCTCCCACACAGACCAAAAGGAAGGTCTTCGGCAGAGCGACATCCGGCGCCATTTTCATGTGGACCGGAAGCCGCGGCCGGACAGTAAGACTACTACTTCCGGCCATATGTTCAGACTAGGAGCGGAGGCAGCAGCGGCGGCAGGAACAGGTAAGTTATGTTTGTGTATGTGATGTGTATGTTCGTGTTCTACTGTGTGATTACCACGATCTAATCCTAATGGCAGGAGAAAGGAAAGGGTTGAATGTTCAAACCTCCTACACTGTGTACCGCTATTTTTTGAGCGAATGCACAGTGTAGGAGGTTTGAACGTTCAACCCCCTCCTTTCTCCTGGCACTAGCCAGGATAAAGGAGGGGGGATTATTTGAGGACACTAGAGCGAGTGTGTCTTCTCCAATTTTGTAGCATAAAGCAATGAGGTTGCTTTACCACATGCCAATGCTGCAATTTTGGGAATTGCTCCCTCTAGTGACCAGCACATGGAAATGTTAGGAAATATTATAAATTAGAATCTAATTTATAATATTTCCTGACTTGTGAAAAAATTAGAACAATGTGTAATCACTTATATACTAACTGTCTAACTAAAAAAAAAAAAATTCTAGCGACATATTCCCTTTAAGCAGTTGTGGAAAAATGCTGCAAAGTAAGAATGCTTTCAAAAATAGAAGCGCTAATAGTTTTGTTTTTTCTATCAATTAACAAAATACAAAGTGAATGAAAAGAAGAGAAATCGTAATCAAATCAATATTTTGTGTGACCACCTTTTTGCCTTTAAAACAGCATCAATTCTTGTAGGTACACTTGCATACAGTTTTTGAAGGAACTCGGCAGTGAGGTTGTTCCACACAACTTGGAGAACTAACCACAGATCTTCTGTGGATGTAGGCTTTCGCAAATCCTTCTGTCTCTTTATGTAATCCCAGACGGACTTGATGTTGAGATCAGGGCTCTGTGGGGGGCCATATCATCACTTCCAGGACTCCTTGTACTTTACGCTGAAGATAGTTTTTCATGACATTGGCTGTATGTTTGGGGTCGTTGTCCTGCTGCAGAATAAATTTGGAGCTAATCAGATGCTTCCCTGATGGTCTTGCATGATGGATAAGTATCTGCCTGTATTTATCAGCATTGAGGACACCATTAAACCTGACCAAATTCCCAACTCTACTTACTGAAATGCAGTCCCCAAACTTGCAAGGAACCTCCACCATGCTTCACTGTTTCCTGCAGACACTCAATATTGCACCCCTCTCCAGCCCTTCAGCGAACAAACTGCCTTCTGTTACAGCCAAATATTTCAAATTTTGACTCATCAGTCCAGAGCAACTGCTGCCATTTTTCTGCACCCCAATTCCTATGTTTTTGTGCATAATTGAGTCGCTTGACCTAGTTTCCGCACCAAAAGGTATGGCTTTTTGGCCGTAATTCTTCCATGAATTCTCTGAATAGTAGATGGGTGTACCTGGGTCCCACTGGTTTCTGCCAGTTCTGAGCTGATGGCACTGCTGGACTTCTTCTGATTTTGAGGGGAAGTAAGCATGATGTGTCTTTAATCTGTTGCACTAAGTTTCCTTGGCCTACCACTACGCCTACTGTTTTTAACGTTGCTCGTTTCTTTGTGCTTCTACAAAAGTGCTTGAGCAAAACATCTTGAAACCCCGGTCTTCTTTAAAATATTTGGCTGGGAGAGACCTTGCTGATGCAGTATAACTACCTTGTCTCTTGTTACTATACTCAGTCTTGCCATGGTGTACCTGTGACATGGAACTATCTTCCAAAACCTCACCTTTGTAGCAGAGTTTGGCTGTTCTTCACCCAGTTTTAAACCTCCTACAGAGCTGTTACTGTTGCAGTTAATGACTGTTTCAACCTACATATGAAAATGATGATCATTATCCCCTGTTTGGTATAAATGATTGATCATGCATCTGACTATAAATCTACAAAATCCATGACTTTGTGCAAGTGTACCTAGAAGAATTGATGTGATTTTGAAGGCAAAGGGTGGTCACACCAAATATTGAGTTGATTTAGATTTCTCTTATGTTCATTCACGTTGTATTTTGTTGACTGATCAAAAAAAAACCTTTACTCTTCTATTTTTGAAGGCATTTTTACTTTGCAGCATTTTTCCAGAAGTGCCTAAAACTTTTGCACAGTAATGTAAATGAAAAAATCAACGTCCGTGTAGGACAACTAACTAGAGGTAATGGGGATTTGGTCACAGGAGATCAAGAGAAGGCAGAGTTACTAAATGGGTTCTTTAGCTCTGTTTATACAACAGAAGAAATAGCAGCTGATGTAGCTGGCGCCAGTGCTGTTAATACATCAATTAATATACAGAATTTACTTAATGTAGATATGGTCCAATTTAAATAAATGTGAAAAAGGCTCTGTGACCAAACAGCGTCATACACTTCTCATTGTTCCAGCCCAGCATGATCCACAGCACAGTGTGATTGTGCAGTGAAAGAAGCTGGGCTGGAACAATGAGAAGTGTATGATGCTGATTGGTCAGCATCATACCCTCCTCTGTACAACGCCCAGTTGGTAAAAAGTAAAAACACGCCCAGTTGTCTATTAAGAAACTAATTAGCATAAATCTAAAATTGTTCATAACTTGCTCAAAAATTCTAGTTTTTAAAAATAAAAACCACTTATCTACATTACAGCGTCGATCAGATTATGTAGGAGATAGGTCACTTATAATGTGGTGACAGAGCCTCTTTAAAGAACTCCGTTCAGTTTTTTCTGTATCCATGTCTAGAACATTTTGATATTTTCTAAGTGACGGATATAGTGCCAAGGGACTGGCGCAGGGCAAATGTGGTGCAAATTTTCCAAATAGACTGTAGGTCTTCCCCAAGTAATTCTAGACCAGTAAACTTAAAATTGATTGTGAGGAAATCTTTGAGGAGTACTTAAGGGACTATATACAAGAATATGTGACAGAAAATAGTATTACAAGTGACAGCCAGCACATTTTTACTAAGGACAGAAGTTGTCAAACCAACCTGATTTTGTTTTTATGAAGATGTAAATAGAAGCCTTGACAGAGGGGCCGCTGTGGATATAGTGTTTTTGGACTTTACAAACGCATTTGACACTGTTCCTCAAAAGATACCTAATGGGTAAATTAAGGTCTATAGGTTTAGAAAATATAGTTTGTAATCGGATTGAAAATCGTCCCAAGGACCGTATCCAGAGAGTTGTGGTCAATGATTCCTGTGGTCAATGATTCCTGCCTGTGGCAGGTCTTAACAGATGCCTGTAAAAATGATGATATACTGCAATACATTAGTATTGCAGTATATTGTACCAGTGATCTAACGATCGCTGGTTCAAATCCCCTAGGAGGACTAATAAAATGTGTAATCAAATCACTGGAATAGGACTAGTTTTTTTGTTTTAAAATATAACTTTTACTCATCCTTTTTTTTTTTTTTTAAAGTGTGCAATACAAAAACTCACAAGGACAAAACTTTTCACAACAAAAAAATTCTCCTTTTATCATGAAGGATATATCACACTCAATGTAATTTTACGTAAATTTTATGCTGATAGTATTAACATTTTTTGCTGAGTGTAAATAGTGCTCCATTTGATTTCAATACATATGAATGGTGTTTTTCCCAGAAGAATAGATGTTGATATCTATGGGGTTGTAAACCCTCCTACCCGTTCCATGGTTTGTCAAAGTTCGTTCCGTTCCTATGGCTGGGGACTGAGAAACCTCACCTATTCTTTTCTTATATTTAGGCAATCAGTCCTTGCCTTCTCCCGACGCGTTTCCTTGTGGCGATGAGGCCAGATGACCCCCTTAACTAGAGGCTCAAATTAGGTTGGAGCTATATTAAAATTTCGCTCTTCTGCAGTGGCAGGGATACCTCACAGCACTTGTTTCCCCAGTGCTGGAATGTACGCTACTTCCGGCGTTTGACGTCCTCGCCCACGTGTTTTTTTAGTTGCTATTTAAACAGGTAATTCCCTCCCTCATCAAGCACTCCCCCAGTGACGTATCCGGAGGAGTGTTTGTTGGTTGGAGCTGATACGCCGCCAAGCCCAGAGCACCTCCCCTTTGGGTGGTGCCTGTTACTATCTCTGCACCGCTTGGCTCCTCTCACCAAAATCACGAACCACTAGCTCTGTGCCTCCTGTTGCAGACAGTGAGCCACTACAGTATGCCGCGGGATCACCCGCCCCCGCGCAAACAGAAGGTCCGTTAACGTCATAGACATATTCATTCACTCTGTGAATCAGACCCAGTGTTTCGTAAGTTTGGGAGAGAGGGGAGGGGTATTTGACTTTTCTACTAGTGTAGATGTATTGACTGTGGAAACAAATACAGATAACTATGCTCCATTAACCCCTACAAACCCGTTTATAGTGTTAATGTTTTAGCCATTGAAGTGGGTATTGCTTTTTTTATTTGGATATTTTTGGCAGTAACCATCTGTTTTTAAACGTGGTTTTTTTAAACTTCATATACAAATACCATTTTTTATGTTGTTCAGATTCTAGACCATAGCAAAGGTAGTAAATCTTAAAATAGTAGATAACGATTTAAGTTATCCGTAGCCCTTTTGTATATATAACTTGTTTTTTGAGCTATTGATATTTGGGAATCATTTTTAAAGGTGACTCCTCTGTCATTTTTTCATTTTTTTTATGAGCTGCTGGAGAGGTTTAAATAAAGCAAGAAAAGTTTAATTGCTCATTTAATCCATGGGGTGCGGAAGTACCCGGTTGGACTCCCTTTGGAGAACAACTGTGTCTATATCTCCTCCCCTTGCTGATGGGTGAATTAATTCAATGGCTGTAAATTTGACACATTTTGCATCTCCCCGCCCCCCCCCCCCCCATGATTTAAATGTACATGTCTGGCCACCGGTTTGTCGCTGTCATTTTTGATGTCCCTTAGATGTTCCAGGATCCTCCTTCTCTATTCCATGGTAGTCTTACCTATGTAGTCCAGATGTACTAAAACAAAGTAAAATAGACACGGCACCACATAGTGCAGATAAGTATGGTAATGTGGGAGAGCAAGAAATGAATACGTGCTCACCTTATGAATGTGAATACTGGCAGGTATTACACTTGGAGGTACACTGTGTCATGAGGAAGAAGGCTGCAGTCTGGTCCCATACGCAACGACCATAAGGAGTTGCCGGTAATGATCAAGTGGAACAAGGGAAAAGAGGGACCACAATGGCGCTGCTTAATAATGTAATGAACCAAAGTTCATGTTTAATGGAGGATAAAATTATACGAAAGATGCTACGCGTTTCAACGCCGGACCGGCGTCTTCATCAGGCTGGTGCATTGGGTAGAGAATCCCTTTACCCAATGCAAACTGAAAAGTCAGAAAATGCCCCCAATAAGTGATGTCTCCATAATAGATGTTTTTCAGGACTTGAAACCTCTAGAAAACCATCTAATCTCAATCGAAAAGAACACCTAGCACTATTATCGTTGGAAAAGGATGAAAATATCATCTTCAAGGCCTCTGATAAGGGGGGAAATACAGTGGTCCTTACCAGAAATGACTACATGGAAATGTGTCAAACTATCCTAAATGACAAGGAGAGCTATGAAATCCTCAAAGAGAATCCTGTACACAAGGACAAAGAGGAACTTTTTGGGATTTTAAACCGTGCAAGAATTGAAAACCTCATTGATTTTAAATGAATTCAAATTCATGGCTATCGATAAACCACAGACCCCCACATTCTACGCCCTTCCAAAGATTCACAAGGGTACTACCACCTTAAAGGGACGCCCAATAGTATCAGGGATAGGGGGATTAACACAAAATGTCGGTATTTACATAGACAAAGTTTTGAGAAACTTCGTAGAGGCATTACCCTCCTACAATAAAGATACCACAAATTTACTACTAAAAATGAGGTCACGGTTGATCATGACACCATCTTAGCCAGTATTGATGTGGAGGCATTATATTCTTCAATCCCCCATACAATGGGTCTAAAAGCGGTGGAGTACTTCCTAAATACAAGGGGGATCCACCTACAGCGACATAATGCCTTCATTTTAGACTTGTTAAAATTTGTACTGACAAAAATCTATTTTCTCTTCAATGGTCGTATCTACCACCAACTCAGGGGCATAGCCATGGGTAATTCATGTGCACCGACATATGCAAACTTGCACCTGCGTTGGTGGGAGGAAACTATGATATTTACAGACGAGCGCCAACATCTAAACCGCCCGAGCCTGATGTGGGCATGTTTTATAGACTACGTGTTTGTCCTATGGGGTGGACAAGAAAGGAACTTTGTAAGCTACAGTAATGCATTGAACAAAAACATAATTGGTCTGAGGTTCAGATCTGAATCTAATCAAAGTTTATCATGTTTGGAAATATATACATCCAAGAATGGTAAAGGTCTAGTTTCAACTATATATAGAAAACCAACCTCCACAAACAGCCTTTTAAGATGGGAAAGTCATGACCCCGTTTCATTAAAGGGAATGTGTCGCTAGAAAAAAAATAAATAAATATATATATATATATATATATTTATTTATTTTTTGTTTTTTGTTAAACTGTTAGTATATAAATGATTACACATTGTTCTAATTTTTTTTATTTTTTCATAAGTCAGGAAATATTATATTATAAATTCCCAAAATTGCAGCATTGGCATGTGGTAAAGCAACCTCATTGCTTTATGCTGCAAAATTGGAGAAGACACACTCGCTCTAGTGTCCTCAAACAATTTATCCTGGCTAGTGCCAAGTGAAAGGAGGGGGTTGAATGTTCAAACCTCCTACACTGTGTGCCGCCATTTTTTGAGCGAATGCACAGTGTAGAAGGATTAGATACAGTGGTAATCACACAGTATAACACGAACATACACAAACATAACTTTCCTGCTGCCTCTGCTCCTAGTCCTTGCTTCTGAACATATGGACGGAAGCCGCGACCGGAAGTAGTCCTCTTACTGTCCGGCCGCGGCTTCCGGTCCACATGAAAATGGCGCCGGATGTTGCTCTGCCGAAGACCTTCCTTTTGGACTGTGTGGGAGCGGCGCATGCTATAGTGAATTGAACGGCTCCCGTTCGCATTCTCTATGGGGATGTATGTGCCGTATTCCATCTCTGTATGTGTCATTAATTGACACATACAGAGATGAAAAAAAATGGCAGCCCCCATAGAGAAGTAAAAGAAAGACAGAAAAATGTACAACACAAAAAAAAAAAAAATATTTTAATGACATACTACAAGCAATTACATATAAAAAAATAAATAAAATCGTGACACCTTCCCTTTAAAAAGGGGTATACCAAAGGGACAGTACCTCAGACTTTGACGTGACTGCTCCAATGAACAAGAATTCATAGAGCAAGCAAGTGATCTTAACCCCTTAAGGACTGAGCCTGTTTTGGCCTTAAGGACACAGCCTATTTTTTTCAAATCTGACATGTGTCACTTTATGTGGTAATAACTCCAGAATGCTTTTACCTATCCAAGCGATTCTGAGATTGTTTTCTCGTGACACATTGGACTTTATGTTACTGGCAAAATTTGCTCGATACATTAAGTATTTAATTGTGAAAAACACCAAAATTTAGCGAAAAATTGCAAAAATTAGCATTTTTCTAAATTTATATGTATCGGCTTGTAAGACAGATAGTAATACCACACAAAATTGTTGCTAATTAACATCACCCATATGTCTACTTTAGATTGGCATCGTTTTTTGAACATCATTTTATTTTTCTAGGACGTTACAAGGCTTAGAACTTTAGCAGCAATTTCTCACATTTTCAAGAAAATGTCAAAAGGCTATTTTTACAGGGGCCAGTTCAGTTGTGAAGTGGATTTTAGGGCCTTATATATTAGAAACCCTCGATAAGTCACCCCATTTTAAAAACTTCACCCCTCAAAGTATTCAAAACAGCATTTAGAAAGTTTATTAACCCTTTAGATTTTTCACAGGAATTAAGGCAAAGTAGATGTGAAATGTTCAAATTTCTTTTTTTTTTTGCAGAAATTCATTTTTCATCTATTTTTTTTGTAACACAGAAAGTTGTACCCGAGAAATGCAACTCAATATCTATTGCCCAGATTCTGCAGTTTTTAGAAATACCCCACATGTGGCCCTGGTGCACTTATTGACTGAAGCACCGGCCTCAGAAACAAAGGAGCACCTAGAGGATTTTGGGGCCTCCTTTTTATTAGAAAATATTTTAGGCTCCATGTCGGGTCTTGCGGTGCCAAAACAGTGGAAATCCCCCAAAAGTGACCCCATTTTGGAAACTACAGCCCTTGAGGAAATTATCTAGGGGTATAGTTAGCATTTTGACCCCGCAGGTTTATTGCAGAAATTATTGGAAGTAGGCCGTGAAAATGAAAATCTACATTCTTTCAAAGAAAATGTAGGTTTAGCTAATTTTTTCTAATTTCCACAAGGACTAAAAGGAGAAAATGCACCACTACTTTTGTAAAGCAATTTCTCCTGAGTAAAACAATACCCCGCATGTGGTCATAAACGGCTGTTTGGACACACGGCAGAGCTTAGAAGGGAAAGAGCGCCATTTGTCTTTTGGAGATCAAATTTAGCAGGAATGGTTTGCGGAGACCACGTCGCATTTGCAAAGCCCCTAAGGGACCAAAACAGTGAAAACACCAAAAAAGTGACTCCATTTAGGAAACTACACCCCTTGAAGAATCCATCTAGTGGTGTAGTGAGCATTTTGAACCCACAGGGGTTTCATAGATTTTATTAGAATTGGGCAGTGAAGATAAAAAAAATCCTTTTTTTCCAATAAGATGTAGCTTTAGCTCAAAATTTTTCATTTTCTCAACAAATAAAGGAATAAAAGAACCCCAACATTTGTAAAGCAACTTCTCTGGAGTACGGCAATACCCAATTTGTGGTCATAAACGGCTGTTTGGGCATACGGCAAGGATCAGAAGAGAAGGAGTGCCATTTGGCTTTTGGAGCACAGATTTTGCTGGATTGGTTTCTTGACACCATGTCACTTTTGCAAAGCTCCTAAGGTACCAGTACAGTGGAAACTCCCAAAAAGTGACTCGATTCACGAAACTACACCCCTTGAGGAATTCATCTAGGGGTGTAGTGAGCATTTTGACCCCACAGGTGTTTCATAGATTTTATTAGAATTGGGCAGTGAAAATAAAAAAAAATCCTTTTTCTTCAATAAGACGTAGTTTTAGCTGAAAATGTTTCATATTCTCAACAAATAAATGAAAAAAAGCACCCCAACACTTGTAAAGCAACTTCTCCTGTGTACGGCAATACCACATATGTGGTCATAAACTGCTGTTTGGGCACAGAGTAGGGCTCAGAAGGGAAGGAGCGCCATTTGGCTTTTGGAGTACAGATTTTGCTGGATTGGTTTCTGGGCGCTATGTCGCATTTGCAAAGTCCCTGTGGGACCAAAACAGTGGAAACCCCCCAGAAGTGACCCCATTTTGGAAACTACACCCCTCAAGGTATTCTCCTAGGGGTGTAGTGAGCATATTAACCCCACAGGTGATTGGCAGAAATTGGTGTGCACTCGATGTTGCAGAGTGAAAATGTTTTTTCAATAGATATGCCAATATGTGGCGCCCAGCTTGTGCCACTGGAGATACACACCCCAAAAATTGTTAAAAGGGTTCTCCCGGGTATGGCGATGCCATATATGTGGAAGTAAACTGCTGTTTGGGCACACTGTAGGGCTCAGAAGGGAGGTAGCGCCATTCTGCTTTTGGAGCGTGGATTTTGCTTGTAGTAGTTTTGTTTGGAGTCTTACTGGTGTTTCCGTTTATAATGTCGGGGTACATGTAAGGCGGGCGGAGTATATAAGGGGCATAGTCAGGTGGTATAGTGGGGTAAAAAAAAAACAATAAAATAATCCATAGATGTGTGTTATGCTGTGACACAATCCTTTCTGCACCGGCCGGTGTCGCACTAATAAATGGTCTTTACTTATTCCCCTTTTGGTCCACACTCCGCACCTTTGAAGTTTGGGGAATTTTGCTGGGAAAGTGTTGTCCTGGTATAATACGGGCACCCTCACTTCCAGCAGATATGTTTGGGCCCTCCCCTTCCTGGTTCCCTAATTTTAGGGGCCTTGATAATTCGCCACTTGAAACAGAAGAAATGTTCCCCTCGAGCCGGCACAACTACATATTTTTCTTTCCTGATTTATTGGTGCCTTGACTAATTTTATTTTTTCATAGACGTAGTGGTATGAGGGCTGGTTTGTTGCGGGACGGGCTGTAGTTTTTATTGGTACCATTTTGGGGTACATGTGACATTTTGATCACCTGTTATCCTTTTTTTTTTTGGGAGGCCAGGTGATTTTTTTAGTTTTTTTTATACAGCGTTCACCACGCATTATAAATTACATGTTACCTTTATTCTGCGGGTGCGTCCGATTCCGATGATACCTAATTTATAGCACTTTTTATGTTTTACAACTTTTTGCACAATAAAATAACTTTTGTAAAGAGAATGGATTTTTTTCTGTTGCCAAGTTGTGAGAGCCATAACGGTTTTAATTTTTCGTCGACGGAGCTGTATGAGGGCTTATTTTTAGCGAGACGAGTTATAGTTTTTATAGGTACCATTTTTAGGTACATGCGACTTTTTGATCACTTTTTATTAAAATTTTTGGAAGACAAAGTCACCAAAAAATAGCAATTATGTCAGTATTTTTTAGTTTGTTTTTTTTACGCCGTTCACTGTGCGGAATAAATAACATAATATTTTTATAGTTCAGGTCGTTACGGTCGCAGCGATACCAAATATGTATGGCTTTATTATTTTTTTCAATAATAAATGACTTGATAAGGGAAAAAGGGCGATTGTGTTTTGTGTTATTATTTGAAACTTTTATTGTATGTTTTACAACTTTTATTTTTACTTTTTTTACACTTTTTTTTACACTTTTCTTTAGTCCCACTAGGGGACTTGAAGGTCCAACTGTTTGTTTGATGTTCTAATACATTGCACTACCTATTGCACTACCTCCGGGCGGGGCCTAATCGGCTAACGTAATGGCAGATAGGAAGCCATTGTTAGGCATCCTGTTGCCATAGTAGCAGTCGCCAGCCTTGCCATCGCATGGCAAGGCTGCCGATTGCATACACACCACTTTGATGCAGCGATTGCATTGAATCGCTGCATTGAAGGGGTTAATGGCAGGAATCGGAGCTAGCTCCGGTTCCTGGCGATAGATCGGGGTGTCCGCTGTAACATACAGCGGACACCCACTGCTGATGACGCCGGCTCAGCTTCTGAGCCGGAAGCTGAGCCGGCGCCATCTTGCCGATGGTACCGGAAGCCTCCTGGGCCCCGCCGACGACGGGGCATAGGAGGATTCCGTTACAGGCTGATCGGGAGGTAAGCATTAGCCCTCCGATCGCCTTTGCAGCCACCGGCAACCCAGCGATCACGTTGCTGGGGTGCCGATGGCTATAAACTCCTCACATGCTGCGATCTCTATTGAACGCAGCATGTGAGGGGTTAATCGGTCGGATCGGAGGCTAGCTCCGGTCCTGGCCGATACCTCAGGGTGCCAGCTGTAACATACAGCTGTCACCCGGCGGTGATGTCGCTGGCTCAGCTCCTGAGCCAGCTTCATCTCCATCACGTACAGTTACGTGGAGATGCGCGAAAAGGCCATCTACCATCACGTAACTGTACGTGAAATGGCGCGAAGGGGTTAAAGCTTAATTCTTTGAGAGAGATTATCCGTTAAGAACCCTCAAAGAGGCCTATCAACATGCAAAACAAAAGAAGAGGGAAGAACTTCTTGTCCCAAAAAGAAAAGAATTGGCTAAACAACCTATACGATTAATTGGTACTTTCGATAGATCAGATCAAAAAATTAAAGAAATACTTAGGAAACACTGGGGGTATCGTGAAAATGGATCCAGACCTTAAAGAAGTCATATCCCCTTGGGCACAGGTCTCCTATAAACCATAAAAACAGATGTTACTGCCAAAAATATCCAAATCACAAAATATCCAAATAAAAAAGCAATACCCACTTCAATGGCTAAAACATTAAAACTATAAACCTTTTTTTAGGGGTTAATTGAGTGTAGTTATCTGTATTTGTTTCCACAGGTACTACATCTACACTACAAAGTTATATGTATATATAGATAAAAATGTTATCTATATATACATATACATTTTTTTACCGATAACATGACCCAGTAGTCGTTTCCAAGCCGACTCCTCTCCCGAGCTATATAACAGGGAGTTTGTCAATTTCAATCACTTGTACATCACCTGAGGAAGAGACCTGTCCGGTCTCAAAACATTTTTGTTGTGTTTTGTACAAAATAAAGACTTGTTTTACTCACCTTGTCTGTTGACTGAGTAGAACGAAAAAAATCCAACACCGGCTGCGCCAGAGGAAATATCCGCATTTTCCTATGTCCTATTCTTACTCTGTCACAGGATCCTCCAGAAGAAACGGACTGATCCTGCCAGGAGGCAGCCTCTCCAGTACTAGTTTGAAATGTGGACCTATGGATAGAACCCAAAGAGGAGCATGACATTTCCCTGGCACTTTTTAGCCTTTTACGTGACCTACCAACTGAAAAAGCATTGATCTGGGTGCTATTTGGGACGGTGTAAAAGGAAGTGTTTTATATATTTATATCTATGTGAGTGTAGATCCTATATATTTGTCCCTCCAGAAAGGGGTATATTCCTACCCTCCGGGGAGGGGGGAGAAGACAGGGGACACATCCAGTGCATTCCCACTGCCTGCCCTTCCCCCTCCCCTCACCAGGTAATGAGACACCCTCGGAGGTGGAAGCCATAAGCAGTGAACAAATCCTGTATTTCCAGGAAGCAGGAAGTTCCCACTGCTTGCCCCCCCCCCCATACCAGGTAATGAGATTCCATGGGGGGAGCCATAAAGAGTCACATGCCCCCACCACTTGCATGTGATGTCACACATGTGCACGGGATGGATTAGAAGTACAAACTGTCCCACACTCTTGGCTCTTCCCTCTTTTCCTGCCTCCCTCAGAGACCAACTCACCAACAGTATCCACGTGTAGCAGCAGCTACACATAACCCTCTCCACCCTACACACTTAACCCTTTACTGCTCTCCCCCTATATACTTACCCCTTACTTCTCCCCCTACACAACGAGCTGGTGACCTATCTGCTTACACAACACTTCCCTGGTCAACCCTTTCTCACCTGCCTGCACATTACCTGAACCCTTTACACAGCAACCCATTCCCCTTGTTAACCCTTGCTTACCTGCATATCCCCTGGTACACGTTTTAACCCTTTTACCTGATTAACCCTTAGTGTACAGGGACAGTTATGTTAGGAGGGAGTGGGATAGAAATAATAAGCGTGTATTGTATTGTAACTGTATTCGTATGTATGTTTAGGTAAGTGGGTGGTGGTATAAAGTAGGATTGTGATACCGTGTTTATACTGTACTACGTATAGTGTGAGTATACTCAGTATATATTGACTTGTTATATGTATTGGGGTATACTGATACTATACTGTGATCAGTTACTGTGTTCTGTGTATTTTCTATGCAAGTGTGATTATTGTTAGTAATACATATTACACTTTATTTACTATACAATTGTATTTACTATATGGTCTTATACGCTTACTTAGTAGCAAAGGAAGTAGACTACATTTAATACAAGAAAAAGGTAGGGGAACTAGGCATAACCCTAGTGACCCTGATTATAAAGGTGGTAGTAATAGTGGATGACACGAGTAGGTGAATCCCGCTATGATACCAGCCCTTTAACAGACTCTAAGCACTTTAGGGACTCAACCAAAGTGTGGGTGAGTCTGTAAATTTTCCCTAAGGCCTGAGTAAAAGACCTCGCCCATTCAGGGAGCGCCATATTCTGGGAGAGTGCAATATCTTGTGTGGTCCTGGATTGCAGGCACTGTGAGCATAGTGAGTTAGACTTGTCGCGAAAAACTTTAATACAGCCCTGCGGGCATAGTACATCACTAGGCCCATCTTAGGCAGCTGCCTGTCTGAGTCCTTCCCAAGATGAAGACCTGTCATAAGAGGCAGGATTGAACACTGAGTGAACTCAACAGGGGTTAACTATGAGGCACCTGACTGCACAATACTTCTGATTTAGTGAGATTATTCTATTCTCAGTTGCTATGATCCATGCTCTGTACTTTCTCATACCATGTCATAGTGACTAGGGATGCACGATGCATCGAAACTTCGATATTATTTAGATACTCTGCATCCCCAAACAGTTCGCTACCGTTATTTCATGTATTTCGATACTTAGCTGTGCGGCTGCGCTCCTGCCCTGATAACAAGTGCGCGGGGTCAGGATGATGCGATGCGGCTGGCGCTGCACTAATGAGCGGCGGTACTGAAGACATAACATGATCGCGGTCGCACTACAAAACAACCCCCATGTTCTGTCTTCAGAGCCCGTGCCGCCACTCATTAGTGCAGCTCCGGCCGCATCACCTCCTACTGACCACGCACGCACTTCCTGTCAGGAGTGGGGCAATGGCTGTATTACACAGCCACAGTCCTGCTGGCGGAGATTAGAGAAACCTCATCTCCGCCGCTATTCCCATGAATGCTGTGATCACAGCTGACTGCAGCATTCAGGGGAAAATTAGAAGGGGGGATTCCCCTTGGATCGCGTCACAGGGAATTCTTGTGACGCGATTGAGGGACATACCATATATGGGCAGACAGTCAAGGGTTCATTTAAGGACCCCAGGGCTGTCTTACCATATTTCCTGTTAAGGGCATACTTGGTACACAGGCAGTTAGGACATACCTATCAGTACACAGGCTAATGAACTGTAATATAGACATATATGCCAGTACATTAAAGTTTAAAAAATAAAGTAAAAACATACAGTAATGTTAAATTAAAAAAAATACACCTACACCTTTTTTACAATAAACATTAAAATAAGTCTCAATACATAAAATCTCCACATTCAGTATTGTCGCGGCTGTAATAACCTGCACAACAATTTTTTTGCATCTTTATGATGTGTGCGCTGTAAAAAAATAAGATGGGATGAATTTAACCTCCACGTGCCTCACAATAATAGTAATTAACCACATCATGTACCTTACACATTAACCCATTATGGCTGAGAAACATGATGGGGTTAATTACTATTAATGTGAGGCACGTGGAGGTTTAATTCATCATCATACCACGAGCTTCACATCAGAAAATGGAAGAACTTTTTTTTATTTTTTTATTACTGTTGGCAAAGTATTGAATTGGTATAGAAATCGCAATACTAAACTAAATTTCGGTATCGAAGTCCAAATTCTGGTATCGTGACATGTCAGAAGTTTGGATTGGTAGGGGTTCGAGAACTGAGACCCCCACCAATCTCTAGAACGCAGCAGCTGAAGTGCTCGTGTTATCGCTCAGCTGCTTCGTGTCTGTTCGCCTATTTCCGGAAATAAATTTATCGGTGTGCGGACTCCATGCAAAGTCTATGAGCACGTACACGATACATCGGCTTTCCGGAAAAAGCCGAACAGAAACGAAGCAGCTGAGCGCTAACACGAGCACTTCAGCTGCTTCATTCTAGCGATTGGTGGTGACTCAGTGCTCGGACCCCCACCAATCCAAACTTCTGACATGTCAGAAGTTTGTCGAATGTTTAGCTACACTTTAAGCTTTTATGGTTGAACATTAAAAAGTTATATTTTAGTTAAATTTATCACCTAAGCTGCGATTTGTATTCTGATTTTGATGGGGTGATATTGGCCATCTCCACACTATGAGAGGTAGGTCTGGCAACACTGCTGTTACTTTGGATGCTCCATCTAGAAGAAAATAAGCGACCCCCTAGAAAACAAAAACTGAAAAATAACCCTCTAGGCTAGCCTACCAGACCCTTGATGCTGTACCGCCAAATGTCCAAACCAGAGACTGCTGAAGATTGCTGAAGAGCAGACTGGGGCTGCAGGAAGATACAGAGCATGTCTGAGCTTGTGATGCCGCAAGAGTGAGCAATCTGTTAGAAGAAACGGCCGCTATAAAGCCTGCACTGACAGAGGGGTCACCTCCAAAAAAGTCTGCGCTGACCAGCGGTTGGATATCCAGGGGGCACTGGCCACCAGTAGCAAGCGCCACGTCCATATGCTCGATAGGACAGATGTGATCGCGGGATGACCACCAGATCTGTTGTGGCCGCTGGGGACTAAATTAAGTCCCTCTCAGTGGCAGCATGCTATCGACGCCAATTGGCAAAGGAGAACTGTTGCAGCCTAACTGCTGGGTGAGTAGTTGTGCCTTGATGCCCGGGGCTCTGACTTAGTCTCCCTTTGCTGCAATCAGGAGGAAAAAAAAGACTTCCGCAGGCAAGAGAGAACTATGCCGTTTGGCAAGGGGATGTCGAGGGGGAAAAAAAGCACCCATACACTCACCCTCCTGCGGCTTTGCGTGCGTGCAGGCTCCCATCTTCAGTAACCTCTCGCATATAGTTGGGTTACCGGCTTAGCACCTGCAAAAGGATTAGGTGACCGGCAGTGAAGAAAGCGCAGAGAATTGCCTTGTTTCGTGGCACCCACAGGTGGTTGATTAGGCTGGCAATGCAGGCTGACAAACCAACCTGAGCTATGAGGTAAAGAACTAAATTAAAATTACTGAGAAAACACTTTTCCTACCTAGTGTCAGCCTCCAAGTGGTGCTGGTCTGCCCCAATGATATTAATGAGAAATGTAACTTTTGTACAACTTTCCCCTAATAAAGTAAAAATAGTTATTGCTATAAAAAATAAAGTATGAACAGATAGCCCTGTTACGATAAAAACAACGCAAACATAATTTTTGTAGCCCCCCCACCCTCAAAAAAAAGGGGCTGTTAAACTACCAAAGCATATGTAATGGTCAGCGCACCCAGATGTAAGTAATGGTTCACGGATGGCAGCCATGGCACGCTGAAACTCCATAATAATAATAAAAAGGAGGATATCCAGCACTCATTAGATGATCAAAACCATGATTCTTTATTAGTCTAGATTTAAATTCACAATAAAAAAAACAACAATACAGGCAGCAGGGTACACTGATGCGTTTTCTGGATACACTAATGTCAGGGTAAACGTCCTTTTCCCCTGTTAGTTCACACGAATAACCACCTCTGTAAATTGAAAACTGAACCATGCATGGAAAAAAAGTACACCAGACAGACAAATGTTGGTAGATAGCTTTCCCTCAGTCAAGTAGGAAGTGAACTAACTTTATTTGAACAAAGAAACACAAAAGTTCCCTCCCTAGAGATGTGGGACGTGCTTAAGCCCCATTGGCTCCTCAGCTGTAAGTTCTTCTGTACACTCCTCTTGCATTCCAGGGGCGGTGTCTCCATAGGCGTGCCCCTAATACATTCTCCATTTTGTTAGATTCCAGTTCTTTGTGTAATATACTGATATATACATACATATATGTGAGGATATTTTTGCAAACAATATACATGGTAATGATCCCTGACAGTCCCCCCTAAAAATATTATTACTCTATCCCTGAGTCTTGCCTAGCAACCTACCACTGACCACTTGAACCAGGCGGGTAGGGGTTTTGATTTCTTCACCAGCTTGAGACGAGCCACTCCTTATGAGTAACCCCCCTTTGTACCTGGACTTCCAAGGTTTCGGAGTGGTCCTAACTTTCCCTATTCTCCTCAGGATACAGGATGGTTGTCTTGGTATAATCTACAAACCGCTGCTGGTTGTAATATATATAACTAATCCAGTCTACATTTTTATTAATGGTAATAATTGTTGCACTGTCACTTACTGTCCTAATGGGGATTTTACCCCTGCAGATATAACCGGTCATGGGCAGCATCTTCCCCCAAACCTAAAGACCCCCGGGTAACATGACCTCCGGGCTCTCATTGCTGCCATGTACTTCTTACATATGAGTGACCACAACCAGTGACCTCCACATAAACCTCCTAAGATCGTACTTTGCAGCACCGCGGAATATTTGCACACATTATAATTATAAACCTATAATTATAAGCCTCAGCTAATCATATAATGCTATCACCAATCTCATGCTATCACCCTCAGGTTTTGGGTCCCATCAGTTCATTGCCAGTCCTGTACATCATCGTCCTCTTCTTCTGTGGAGTCAGACTGCACAGTGGTGTCCAGTGGGGGATTTATTACTATCCTCCACCTGGTCACTTACTTATTAGAACACTTGATACTGCTGACTGATTCACTCAGGTCTTTGGTCTTTACTTTGATCTTTGCTGATGTCATTAGGACTTGGCTTGGTCCTTCTCATCTGTCAGACACCGTCTCTTTAGTATACGTCACCGGGCTGTACATAGCACCTCATGCTGTGAGCTTCGGGTGAGATCCCACGTAGACGGATTAGTGGAGTTTCATTGTGACTACCACAAACCCTCCGTATCCTCTTCCTCTGGCAAGTTACTTGTCTGCGCGGCTGCTTAGAATCGTGACACTGCCGTCAGTTCATGATAAACACGTTGTAGTGGCTCAGGCTGCGCCTGCCGCATCTCCGTGATGGAGTTCATCATATTAAAAGTCTTTTAGTTCATGTTTACTGGCATTTACCGGGGACCCCCAACCCTTGTCAATTGTTAAAATAAATACTAATCTGGTGATATCATCCGCATACACTATAAACGTTGTTCTAAGTACATACAGTAATAATGACAGGCCCTTAAACGACATCAAACAAACACCTTTATGTAAGAAAAGCTTCTCTGTTCCACTGGACAGGGCACCTAGAAAATGTGTAGTTACTGGGTACATTATATTTGAACTTGGTGTTTACACTTTCCAGCAGGATTTATAACTTATTCTCAGCTGATTACCTGGAACATCTTCTATTCACAGAAATATACACAGATTCCACATGTTTATCTGACAAGTGTCTCAAACCAATTTTTTTCCCCCCTACTCTGCTTCGTTCTACCTGGGAAGGCCTCTCAAGGTCTGTTCTCTTTGTGGGAGGCGGGTATGATAAGGTTGACACCGGTCTGCCAGGACTGTTCTGTAGGCAAATCAAACAGCTCTAACAGAATTTAGCAGCATCAGCTGTAAAACCTAAGGCATACCAATTAGATCTTACCACATCGATCCTTGCAGTCTTGGGGCATATGTGAGGTCACACCATCAATGCAAGTGCCATCAAGAGTGCCTTGGGTGGTACCGGTTTACCTTCCTTTATCCGTCCACATTCTGTCAGAATCTGGTTCTCACGCCTTCCGCTCCCAGTTGGACTCTTCCTGTGGAGAACAATCTTTTCAACGCATAATCAGTAATTGATCTTAATCAGATAATTAATTTGAAGAAAAACATTAACAAATAACATCTTTACATTAAACGTTCACATTGAGCAGTAACTAGAAGTGATACATGAAAACTCATTTTACTTCTTATATATATATATATATACACATATACACTGCACAGAATTCTCTGCTCTAAAATTTTATCTTTAAAATGACTTGCAACCATTTACCTGCAAAACATCTCACATTTTCCAAAATAACATTTAGGCAGCACTATAGCACGTGCCTCATGTGTAAAAACAATACAATTGTAATTAGTTATTCAATAAAACGGAAAATATTATATCTGGTAATAATTACTGCAACCCAATAAACTGTATATAAGAATAGGGAGCAGTGGGGGCACATACATTTTCAAGACCCCGTGTCTCACAATATCTGTAGTTTAATACATTTGAATTATCAAAACACATTAAATCTTATCACATCATAACACATAAATATGCAGCGTAACTTTTATCAACAACAGCGCATGCGCAGAGATAAGAAACTTTCCTGTACACAGAAAGAAACTGATTTTAACCCCATACACAAAACTCTAAGAATTTTTGTTTTTAGACATTCCTTCTGTTAACAATAAGAGCATACAATATAGATCCAAATTCAGTGCAATATTGTAATCCCCTTGTCTCATCTCATTTATGCCCTGTACAGCAGTCAGTCTGCTTTTCACACTGCACACAGCCCCCCTCCTCCTCCCAACCAAATTCTACAGGAGGGGGTCACACACACTCACTCCTCACAGCCTCTGTTCTCACAATCTTAACAATTTCAATGCTGGCAAAACAACGTACGTATCTGCAATCATTCATCACACTATTGTATAGGAATTATCTACGTTCAAAACATCAAACACAATCTGTAACAGTGTCCAATCTGTCGGCCACTATCTCTATATTATAATGACGTGTCTTCACACCAGTGCACAGCGTCCTGCAGGACGGAATCTAGAATAGAAAAAAAACACTGCAGCATGTGTTACTGAGGGAAATGACAAAATTAACAAGGCTATCATTTCATACGGATTGGTTGGGCCGGGCGTGACCTCATCAGGGGGTGGGGGCAGCCTCTCCCACAGGAAACACATTGCTCAGCTGTGAGGGGGGTTTTGCTGCCCACAATGAGGACACACTCAACATGAGGTACGGACGCCATTATAGGGCGGCGGCTGGTCCTGTGTATTCTAATACATATAACATACAATACCTTTCTTATTCCTAACTAACATTCGCTTCACCAAGTCATACGAATAGGATCGTCCGGGTACAGGTGATCCTGATGATTTGAATATGGACCGTAAACCATCCATTCTAACAGTCTATATTATACACATAATTTATATAACAATTTTCGGTCTACAACTCTCTTGGTCTGGCCGGAAATATTAAAATTTCGCAGTCTGCAACTCTCTCTAGGTCTCGCCGAAATATTACAATCTCCAGTCTGCAATTTTATTAAATCTCGCTGGAATATTACAATCCCCCAGTCTGCAATTTTATTAAATCTCGCTGGAATATTACAATCCCCCAGTCTGCAATTTTATTAAATCTCGCTGGAATATTACAATCCCCCAGTCT
This sequence comes from Rhinoderma darwinii, assembly GCF_050947455.1. NCBI lineage: Eukaryota > Metazoa > Chordata > Amphibia > Anura > Rhinodermatidae > Rhinoderma > Rhinoderma darwinii. The sequence continues at coordinate 278,787,374 of NC_134691.1, read as the reverse complement.
GCAACTCACAGGTCTTGTTGGAAAATTACTCACTACTTATCGTGCCCCTGTATAAAACAGGTTATATTTTCTATCTAGTCCCTAATTACCCAGAGGATGGTTAGTCGGACGCGACTAATTTCTTACGGGTTCGTGACCACACAGCGGGGATGTCGCCTCTGTCACTTGAGATAATCACGCCAGTCGACCAGGGTTCTACAGATTCCCACAAGACCGTCCACTAACACAGATAAGTCGAAAATTAATAAAATCAACTGACTTACCGTGTTATTGTGGAGGTGATCAGGCTCCTTCAGTGGGTAGTCCTGGGTCGTCTGTTTCACCCTGTGATTGTCGGTTGTCCGGATTCCGAAATCCCCTCAAGTGTGTCCCCACGTTCGGGCGCCAAATGTCAGGGTAAACTTCCTTTTCCCCTGTTATCTCACACCCAATAACCACCTCTGTAAATTGAAAACTGAAAGCATGCATGGAAAAAAGTACACCAGACAGACAAATGTTGGTAGACCTCTTTCCCTCAGTCAAGTAGGACGTGAACTAACTTTATTTGAACAAAGAAACACAAAAGTACCCTCCCTAGAGATGTGGGACGTGCTTAAGCCCCATTGGCTCCTCAGCTGTAAGTTCTTCTGTACACTCCTCTTGCATTCCAGGGGTGGTGTCTCCATAGGCGTGCCCCTGATACATTCTCCATTTTGTTCGATTCCAGTTCTTTGTGTAATATACGGATATATATATAAACATATATGTAAGGATAATATTTTTGCAAACAATATACATGGTAATGATCCCTGACAATATCACTTAGTCAAGCTACCACATGCTCAATATTGCTAAAAAAAAAAGTGTTTGGTCATTAAGAACCAAAACACATTAACCCCTTAACGCATTATCACGTTCACATGTGATAAGAGTTATAGGGAAGTACAGAGTAGCAGGCTCAAAGGCTGAGCGTGCTCCATACACTGCGGGTGTCTGCTGTGTATTTAACACCTGACACCTGGGAATAACAGGCGAAAAAAGTGATCGCCGGAAGTCAATGTATCAGAGTGTGGGCTCAATAGAATGTCTATGAGCCCGTACTCGGATACATCGACTTTTCGGAAAAAGCCGAACCGACAAAGCGGATGAGCGCTCACACGATCACTTCTGCTGCTTCGTTTTAGCGATTTGGTGAAGGTCTTAGTGCTCTGGCCCCCACCAATCAAAATTTCTGACATGTCACTGTGAAAAGGGTTCGGTCCTTAAGGGGCTTTCTCACAATACTAAGTAATGGTCATACCTTACTGATTATCCAACTGCCAGGACCCCAACAGATCCTCAGAGTGAAGCGGCAGCAGCAGTGGTTGAGCTCCTTCACACATTTGCTTTCTTTCTCATGATTGGCGGGTGTCCCTGAGGTCGGCTCCCCACCGATCATAATGTTTTGGCATATCCTAGTGATGTGCCATAACTTTTATTAGATGAAAATACTCCTTTAATATACACTGTTAAAATGAACCTGACCAGAGTCCTCAAAAGATAGGCTGACCTCTTCCCTGACAACTCCAATCACTTCTATTTCTTTTGCCATCTCAAAAGTGGTATTCCCCATATTACAAAGTGATGGCATATTCCTAGGATATGCAATCACTTTGATTAGTGGGGTTCAACCTCTAGATCCCCACCCTCGATTCTGATCATTTAGGGGCCACAGCGCTGATTTAGTTTTCCCTGCACATCGGTACTCTCGGCCATGCAAGGAACTGCAGCCAGCCCCATTTACTTGAATCAGCCCGAAGAGGAAAAACGTTTCCTAATTCTCCTGTGTTATAGACATTTTAGGTGGTTATTACAGATATTGCTGGACAAACCATGTGATCTCACAAATTGTTAACCTGGGATGATTGTATCTCTGCACTTGTGAATTGTATTGGAGCAGCAGTTGGTAAAGTTTTACAAAGAGAGTGGAGTAGAAGACAAAAACAGGCACTAGACACAGTATCTGTGGTGGTTAACAGCTACTGGATGCTGTAGCAGAGCGGAGGTTTGTTAGACTTAACAGACGTCAAATAACCGAACCTGAATCAGGGACCCAAGTGAGATTGTTCTAACAGTTTAATGCACAATGTATGGAGATGGGCAAAAGGTGGGCCTGTAGGGTAGCCGCAGACTCAGGAAGGTTGCTTTGCGACGGCTGACTTATGAACAATGGGAAAACTTTATTAAACAGAAAACGTGATAACCTGCAGTCCTTAACTGTGGCCTGGGGAATGTCGACCACTGCAGGAGTTCCCCTTTGAGTTGTGCCAGAGGATGTGCAGAGCTTAAACCGTTCTGTGATTTTCTCATGCCCCCATAGGAGCCACCCACTAGCACACCGCTTACTCAGACCTGACCCGGTTGTCCAAGCTGTACCACGGCCAACCCTCTGTCCACCCCGGGGAAGATCTCACGGCAGTAGCCCTCTACCTTTCACAACGACTAGCAGCTGACCTCTAAATGCGCTACACAATGAGGGGCAGTAGTAAGGTTCAAGACTGCTCAACACAGAACAGCAGTTCACACTCAAACGTTATTTTGATATACCACCCCTTTAAGCACAGTTTGCAAATAGTCTTAACTGGTGTAAAAGGCTTTCAAATTACTTTACAGTCCACAGGCTTACAAAGTCCAACATATGCTACATACAGACAAAAGATATTCACGTCCAGACGTTGTTCGCTTTCTATTAGTGAAGAGTAGTAGCGAGCAACAGTGTACTAGGCCCAACTTCAGATGGATACACCGTCTCGAACAAGGTATTCCTTACCTCCGCACCATAGCCACACTCGTAACATAGGCTGGTCTTCAACAACAGGACTCAGAATTATCGGGGGAATAATTCAGTCCTGGTTTTGGGCCTGGAGGCAGCGCATCACTCTTTTAATTTCTCTATCATGTTCCTCAGGGTCTTACTCTCTGTGGGCAAACACTGCCAGGTACTAGTCACGGTCTCCTTTGTGCCCTCTAGCACACGTGCAGGACCTGTATCTCAGTTACCTGTTTTTCTACTCTCCCTCTTAGGAAGTTCTGGTTGCCTGTTATGGTTGACAAATGGAGGACATCTTTCTGCCAACCAAGCAGTGAAGAATTAAAGAGGACACACACTAGAAATATGGCAGATGCAGAGGACACAAGAAAGCTAACACAACAGAGGACTCTTAATCAATATATACACTTCACCCTCTTACAGGCCAACCAAGTATTAAAGTAGGTGCTCATAATAAATTCCCCCTAAGTGTTTATTGTAATATTTCTGATCGGACGATCATATCAGAATCATCATTTGCGTGCCAATGCAGTTAAAGGGGTTTTCCCATCGTGGACGTTTATGGCATATGCACAGGATATACCATAAAAGTCCGACAGACGCGGGTCCCACCTATCTCTAGAACGGGGCCCCCTAAACCCCGTTCTAGCTTACTAGACTCCGCTGCTTCTCGGCCACTTTCTGGTTAGGTGGATGGGAGTTCCGGAAACAGCCGAGAGCTCGCTGAGTTACGCCATTTCTGTAACTCCCATAGAAGTGAATTGGAGTTCCGGAAACCGCGTAGCACACCTGTGGATATGCCATAAATGTCCAAGATGGGAAAACCCCATTCAAGGGTTGTGGCACTGGCGTTTGCTAAACTATTACATAATTGAAATAAAAAAGTGCCAACTGGCATGACATGTCTTTATCGCTCGCTTTGTGCATGTACAGAGGACAATTGTTAGTGAAAAAAAAAAAGACTGCCCACCCCCTCCCCAGAAAGATGCCATTCTTGTCCATGAGCTATGTCGAAGACTCAAAGGGCAGAGCTGCAATACCTGGCATAGCCCAGATACAAGAGTGGCACTGTTTCTAGGAAAATAGCAGATGCTTATAATCTCGCACAACCCCAAAAAGACAGCTTATTATCAATTGTATTGGTTGAAAATTACCCCGTGTACTGTATATGAGCCTTCATACAAGAACTATATAAATTGATATTAATAAAGCAGCTACTACAAATATATAAAACACACAATTAACATGGACACAAAAAGAGCTATAGAAGATGCAAAACCTATAGAAATAAAAGTGATTGATTTATTTAAATATGCAAGACATGACAATGTTTGTATGAACTCCGTTTGTGGTAATGCTGCAGTCAGCCTTCCCTAACTCAAATACAAGCTACACCGGGCTAGAAGGATCTGTAACAGTGATAGACTGCTCCAATGATAGCAACTTAGTGTTTTACATTGTAAAAACTGGAAAGCCCTTAGAACGCTTTATTGCACAGGATTTCATTCTTATTCCATTCAAAGATGTTCAGTCCTCCTTGTTGCCTTGTACATAAATACAATTAAAAGAAACATCTGGCCTTATGCAAATAAAAATCTAGAAATAGGCCCTCGATAGATGTCAAATCGCAACAGGACTACAAGTTACAGCACACCCAGCTAGCCAAGGCCAGATAGGGCAAACTGGGAGCTAAAAGTCCGCACTGGTTGCCTATCCACTACACATTGGAAGAACTGCACTACTGATGCTATACCCTCAACTTCCATCCTCACCGATATTGTGGTATTATGACTGTGACAGATATTGCGTTATACAAGCATTTTTTCTCTTCTCTGGAAAACCAAGAACAGATCCTAGGTAGGGCAGAAGGTTAAAACTTTTGTTTTAGGGTATGTTCACATAAACATCTTAAACTGAAGCTATAAATTAGTATTTGTTTTTTTGGTTTTTTTTTAAGAAGAAACCGTTCAAGAAACGTTCCTAGGGTTACGTCTATGCATTGCAGTCCACATGTAAAAATTGCAAATGCCATAATTCAATGAGGAAAAAACTGATGGAAAGTGTTTCTTAAAGGGAACCTATCACCAGCATTTCACCTATTAAACCAGCAATACCAGGTGGTAGTGGGTGAAAAATCATTTCTACATAACCTATAATTATCTTCTTAGTCGGCTCTGTAGCTTTAGTATGCTGTTTTTTAGTGTTCCCACACCGTATGCTGATGAGCATAAGAGTCAAATCTTCGTTTGAAAAGAGTCATATCTTCCTTCCTGAAGCCTTTCCGAGTTTACCCCGCCTCCTTACTTTTGATTGACAGCTCCTCGCCTTCCCCAGCACCCAAAATCCCGCGCTAGTGCATTGGTGTCCTCTTCTGGTGTGTGCGCACAAAGGGACACCGGATTATTTACCGTCTGAGGAGGAGTTTAGGAGAGGGGATAACGGCAATGAACTTTTTATAGCAGCAGCCAGTAAGGGATAAGTAAAGTTCAAAAGGTGAAATGCTGGTGACAGGTTCCCTTTAAAGAGGACCTGTCCACTATCCTGGCATGTCTGTTTTTAGTAAATACTTTCATTCCCTATAAAATAGGATTTCTAAATAATCTTTTACTGCAACTTTACATTACCTTTTTCTTTTGTTATTCCTCCTGGTAAAGTAGAATTGGCAACTGGGTGTTACTATTTCCCTTGTCAATGGGACATGTCCTTATACACGGACACTGTCCAATCTGTGCGGACCGGATTAGACTGTGTAGGGACACACCAAATTGGCAAGGAGAATGGTAATTTATTTATACATTTCCAGTAATCACAACAAAGTGAGGCTTCGTTCACATCTGCGTTGTGCCTTCCGTTCCAGCGGATCCGTCAGAGACCACAAGTACAGAAGTTAACGTTTCAGTCAAAAAACCCATTGATTTCAATGGGTATTGTTTTTGCATCAGTTAGGCTCCGTTCTGTCAGGTTTCCGTTTTTTTGACTGAAGCAATAATTCTGCTGTGCTATTGTTTCCGTCGGAAACCTGACGGAAAGGACCCTTCTGGGTTTTTTTTTAACATTGTTTCCGTCATCCATTGACTTCAAACGGATATGCCATCCGTTTGGATCAGTTATGCATTACGTTTAATGGATCATTTGTTTTTTTTCTGCACATGCGCAGTCTAAAAATGAAAGCAAGAAAGATGCAAAGATAAAACCGGAGACTTAAAAATCGAGTATAAGGCCCCATGCACACGGTCCCATGCAAAAGAATGGGCATGTTCCATAACTCTCAGAACATTTCTACGGTACGGACACCCATCCGTAGCGATACGGAAAGGTGTCTGCGGCCAATAGAACTGAATGGGTCAGTAATTGCGGACTGCATTATGGTTCGCAATTACAGACAATTTTGACGCTCGTGTGCATGGGGCCTTACTGATGACAAACGGAAAGAAGTCTTTATTTTTTTTTGGACGGATCCGGTAAACTGATCTGTCACAAACAAACATATTTTACCTTCTGTTGCATTCAGTCTGGCATCAGTCAGTCTGTCTATTTTTTATTTCAACTGATACAACGCAGATGTGAACAAATCCTAACTGCTCAATGTTGAGTTCTGAGAATAGATGCTTCATGATGGTTATGTCATGCGGAAAACATGTATTTACTGTGAGGAGAGGTCCCAGCATAAAAATTGCACATAAAGCAGTATGTGTTACCATACCCGAAAATCTGTTGCCACTTTGCATGTAAAATGCCACACCTGTCAGCGCCCTATGCTTCCTTCTCTATCAAGCTACAGATATGGTTTCCTATATAAAGAATTTTAATAAAACATCATAATGTCCAATGGGGTTTTTTTAAAACGCATTATCACCTTTCAAAGTTTTATATCCTGGAAACTCCGATCCAGAAGTAAACCAGCGTTCTGAAGAGCCAGTGTGTCCTTATATGTGAACCTCAGGGAAAACTGTACAACAGCAAAGGTAAAAGCTGTAATCTCCAAATCACATGTCTGGATTCCAAAAGAGACATCTTTTCATATCAAACAAACTATACTTAAAAGGTTAAAAAAAAATTAAGACCGATTTCTAAAGTTCTTTAAGAATTATAATAATTTCCAAAGAGCATTCAGTCGCACTTAGGCTCTCTCGAAACAGTTGCGTATGTTGCCACGCAGTATTTCCTTCTCCACCACATAGATCGGCTTCCAATATTACTTCTGATGCATTAACAAACTCTGGATAAGAATGGAGGTTCTTATCTGCAAGTACAAGACAAGTTTGTATTGAGTCATTGTAGATACATCACAAGGAAAAATATATTCAAAAAGGGAATTTTCTGGGTCAAAACTAAAAAAACTGAATTACACCAAATTCAGAGTGCAAGCCTCACTCTCTAAGGTGCCCTAAGCTCCACCAGGTAGAGGTGCCAGGGCAGGACATAGAAAGATGACAGTGGCGGTGTATCTCTGGAACGGTGTCTTGCATCTGCGGAGTACAGCACAGGCGGGGGAGCCCACTGCATATAGATTTATACAGCTCCAATTTGATTCAATAATCTGTATGTAGTAAGCTTCTAAGCTCCCCCTAGTGGCAGCTAAAGGTAGGCTGAATTTTACTATGTAAAGAGCCTCGGTCAACTTAGGATATTTAAATTCCTCCATTTTCACATCCAGATCAGTTTACCCATACTTTAATTTAGATAAAAATGATTGGCTCGGGGGCAGGGGAATAAGGGCTTATATCCTCTGCAGGAAATACAGAATTATACCCACCCACCAAGATTAATGGATTAATCCATTGTTCTTGTTATACACTGATGGTCCTCCAGAGCTAAGAACTTTAATATTTTCAGGCTTGGCTAGGAGCTATGGTGCATTTTTTTTCTCTTCTAAAACTTTGATAATTGTCATAATAAAGATTAATGCAAGCTTACCGGAATTAACCTCCGCTTGTGTTTCTAGATAGCGTAACTTCCAGTCTATTTTGCCATTGTTGAAGGTCTGGCTACTTGTGCGCACACTTATACTTTCAACACTCAATCCCACTGATGCACATTCAAACTTCCAGCCAATTTTAGCGGAGGATGAACCTTCTGTGCGTGCTAAATATACCTAGAAAATATTAAACATATTTAGTTATCGATTCTGGAAAGAGAACTGGTATTTATATTCAATAGTTTTTCATTATTTACATATTTTCATTTTAAAATGACTTTTAGATTAAAATACATATAATTAACCTATAAAATAAGGATTCGTGAACAGAGGCCCTCATAAACTAGGTCATTTTTCAAACCTTGCTTTAGGCCCTGTTCACATGGAGTTTTTTTGCCACGGAAACATCGGCAAAAAACGGACGAGATTGCCTCCCATTGATTTCAATTGGAGGCGGAGGAGTTTTTTTCCCCGCGAGCAGAAAATAAATTCTTCGGGCGTTTCTGTCTCTGACCTCCCATTGACATCAATGAGAAGCAGATTTTTGCACTGCGTTTTTTGCCCACTGCGCCCAAAGGCCGCGGGCGAAAAAAGCAGCAAACTACATTCCAGACGGAATTTTGAGGCAGATTTTTCTGCTTGCAAAAAACTCTGTGATATACTTGCGGGCGACGCGCGTACTTTTCACGCGTGTCGTACGCACCTACATTAGTCTATGGGGGCATGCAGACAGTCCGTGAGTTTTGCTCAGCGTGAGTCCGCTGAAAAAAACTCACGACATGTCCTATCTTTGTGCGCTGTTCGCGCATCACGCACCCATTGAACTGCGTGATTCGCGCAACAGCTGTCACTCTAAATGTAAACAGAAAAGCATCACGTGCTTTTCGGTTTACAAACATCCAAACGGAGTGTCATAATGATGGCGGCTGCGAGAAAATCACGCAGCCACGCATCATACACTGATGACACACGGAGCTGTTAAGTGCCTTTTGCGCACGTAAAACGCCACGTTTTTTGCGTGCGCAAAATGCACACGCTCGTGTAAATCAGGCCTAGAGGCCAGTATTAAACAAGAATCGGTATCTGTAATATAATGAATTTAAATGAACTATAACACTGCAGAGATAAAGGGTTGTGTTGGATTACAAAAACTTGTCTGCGTTCCTCCAGAAACAGAACTACTATTGTCCTTTGCTTTAAAGGGCATGTGTCGCTAGAATTTTTATTTTATTTTTTTCAGTTAAACAATTAGTATTTAAGTGATTACACTGTTTTAATTTTTTCACAAGTCAGGAAATATTATAAATTAGATTCTAATTTATAATATTTCCATGTGCTGGGCACTAGAGGGAGCAGTTCCCAAAATTGCAGCATGGTCACTGTGGTAAAGTAACCTCATTGATTTATGCTGCAAATTTGGGGTGGACACACTCTCCTCTAGTGTCCTCACACAATCCCCCCTCCCTTCTTCTTGCTAGTGCCAGGAGAAGGAAGGGTTTGACTCTTCAAACCTCCTACACTGTGTGCTGCCATTTTCTGAGAGACTTCACCGTGTAGGAGGGAGGATTAGATACAGGGCTCAGCAGACCGTATCACACTAACATAATACACACATCACATACACGAATATAAATTACCTGCCGTCACTGGTCTACGCTCCTATTCCTTGCGCCTGAACGTATGGCCGGAAGCCGCGGTCGTTAGTCGTCATCTGACTGTCCGTCAGCGGCTTCCAGTCCACATGAAAATGCCACCGGATTTCCCTCTGCGAACGAGCTTAGTTTTGGTCTGTGTGGGAGCGGCGCATGCACCGTTCCCACACAGACAGCGTACGCTTCTGAGAATGGAACGGCTCCCGTTCGCATTCTCTATGGGGATGTATGTGCCGTATTCCATCTCTGTATGTGTCGTTAATCGACACACACAGAGATTAAAAAAAAATGGCAGCCCCCATAGAGAAGTAAAAGTTTGAACACAGTAAAAATTAGAACGTGACAACACTAATAAATTTTTGTTTATTTTATTAATCGCCATATAATTAAAAAAATAAATAAATCATGACACCTTCCTTTTAAATGTGACGGAGCTGTAATATCAGATCCTGATAGAAAGCAGACATGTTTTTTCTAATCTCGTACAACCCCTTTGAAGCTGGCTATAAACCCGAGATCTAAGGCTTCGTTCACATCTGCGCTAGGGTCCCATTCCGACGGAGCGGGACCCTGACTGACTCAAACGGAAACCAAAGATTTCCGTCTCCATCACCGTTGATTTCTATGGTGACGGATCCGATGCCAATTGTTTCCGTTTGTCTCAGTTGTGCGCAAGGGTTCCGTAGTTTTTACGGAATTAATAGCCTAGTCGACTACGTTATTGATTCAGTCAAAACGACGGAACCCTTGCACAACTGAGACAAACGGAAACCATTGGCATCGGATTAGTCACTGTTGAAATCAATGGTGATGGAAACGGAAACCTTTGGTTTCAGTTTGTGTCAGTCAGGGTCTCATTCCAACGAAGAGCTCAGACGGAACGGGACGGCATGTTTGGGGGGGGGGGTTTGTGTGGTGGTGCGGGTGGGTTGCGGAAAGTCTGTGTGGGGGTGGTGTTGGAGGGGGGGTTTGAGGGGCGGCTGCATTTGGGGGGGGGGGGGTAGTAGTCACATGATGTGACAGAATTATTACTAACTATTAATATTTCTGGCACATCTTTAGGTCTCATGCATCACAATAGAAACTAGTTAATTAACCTATTTTGTTTTGTGGTGCAGGGGGAAAACAGACGTCTGCTGTAGGGGAGTATAAGATTTTTTTGTTTTTCATATTACTAACGTTATTTTTTGGGTTTTGCAGGTTCCGCTGGACCATTTGAACTACATCATAGATTTGATGGACAACTGAGATGATTTTGTTTTTTTTTTGTTTTTTTTTAAATAAAATGGTTAACGAGGGTCTTGTGGGGGGAGTTTTTATTTCAATATAAAAATATATTTTCTTATGCCTTTTTGTTTTTTTAATACTTTACTAGCGCCTTAGTAATGGCAGTTGTCAGTTTGTAGCATCCATTACTAAGGCGGGGCTTATTGTTAGCCACCAGGGGTACCGGGAACAGCCGGGTATGATCTAGTACCCAACCATCTGTAGTGATGGTCGGGCATTGGCGTGGCCGCAGGTTGGTATCATTAAGCTGGGAAGAGCCAAAAACAGTGGCCCTTTCATCCTGGTAATGTTAGGCTGTGGCTTTATTGTATCTGGCTGATTATGAAAAGCAGCCACATCTTTTTTTCAAAAATAAATAATTGATGAAAATGACGTGGGGTCCTCCCCATTTTCATAACCAGCCAGATACAATAAAGCAGCCACAGCCTACAATTACCAGGGTGGGACGGTCCACCGGTTTTGGCCCTTCCCAGCTTGCGGCCGCCCGAGTACACAACAATCACTATGGATGGTCTGGTACTGGATCGCACCTGGCTCTTTCCGATACCCCTGGTGTTGGTGGTGGTTACCGGGGTAATAATGGTGGGGGTTCCGCAGGACCATTTGGACAACATCGTAGATTTTTTATTTTTTTAAATAAAATGGTTACCGGGGGTTGTGTGGGGGAGTTATTTCAATAAAAAAAAAAAATTCTCAGGGTGTATTCACACAGTGTGGTTTTGCAGTGCGGCTGAAAACAGATTTAAAAATTTGCGGTGAAACTTGGTTTTCTACTGCGTGGGGAAAACCGCACTGTGTGAATACACCCTCAGGCTCTGTTCACACTGAGTTTTTTTTGCAGACAGAATTCCGAGGCAGAGTTTGAAGTGCCTGGACTTTTTTGTCCGGTTTTTCTGGCAGTTTTTGCAAAACAAAAAAATAAAGTTTAGTAATATGAAAAACAAAAAAAAACTGTAAACATGTCAAATACACTGTTTCTTTGGAGTGCTTTTTAAAATGCAGGTATTTTTTACATGTTTATCGCGTGTTCTTTGACGCATTTTGTGTGCGTTTTTGCCGCATAATTAGGACTCCTATTGACTATGGGAACATTTGGCGTGTTTTACGCACCAAAGAATTGACCCAATGCCTTTTTTATTGCAACGTGTTTTTTTAAAACTCTTGCATAAAAAAAGCGCCTTGTATGTACGAACGGCTCGCTTTCCCATTGATGTAAATGGGAAGCCTAATCAAGCGTTGACGCATTTTTCACCGTGTAAAATGTGCCAATAGACTCGTCAAATACACGCCGTGTGAACCGGTCAACTGAAAAGTCATTCAACACAGGGTATTCCCTCTTGACTTTCATCATTCTTAGCCTTTTGGTGTCCGCTATAGCTGCTGCCAGCTACCATTTGTAGAATCACTTAAAAAACGGAGACAATGCTTGGTAGTTTGAAGACACCTCTTCCGGGCTTGTAGCCAAAAATAGGGAAGGGGGGGGGGGGGGTCTCTCCCCCCACACTTACAACAGCTGTGAGTTGGTTTGCTTTGCCCGATTCACCTTGCTGCAATACTGGGAAGTGCTCCTCCTGGTAGCCAACACAGGAATACATGTTAATTTAGTATTTTATTTTTAATACTTCCCACCTTGGAGAAGAGAGAGAAAAAATATATATTTTCATTTGCGACACATTCCCTTTAAGGCTCGGACCCCATTTTTCAAATCTGACGTGTCCGTTTATGTGGCAATAACTTTGGAAAACTTTTATTAATCCAAGGGATTTTTAGATTGTTTTCTCGTGACACATTGTACTTCATGTTAGTGGTAAAATTTGGTCGATACATTCAGTATTTATTTGTGGAAAAATAGCAAACTTGAGAAAATTTGCAAAAATTAGCAGTTTTCTAAATTTAAATGTATCTGCTTTTAAGACCGATAGTGATACCACACAACATTGTTACTAATTAACATTTCCCATGCGCTTACTTTATGTTGGCATAGTCTTTTGAAAGTCCTTTTATATTTCTAGGATGTTACAAGGCTTAGAACTTTATTAGCAATTTCTCAGATTTAAGAAAATTTTAAAAGCCTTTTTTTCCTCTAAAGACCAGTTTAGTTCTGAAGTGTCTTTGAGGGGGCTATATATTCAGACACACCCTATTTTAAAAACTGTACCCCTCAAAGTGATCAAAACAGCATTTAGAAAGTTTCCTAACCCTTCAGGCGGTTCACAGGAATTAAAGCAGTGTGGAGGTGAAATTTGCCAACTTAATTTTTCTTGCAGAAATTAAATTTACCAGAGAAACACAATATTTATTGCCTATATTCTGTAGTTTTTAGAAATATCCCACACGTGGGAAACACAGGCCTCAGAAGCAAAGGAGCACCTAGAGGATTTTGGGGCCTCTCTTTCTATTAGAATATATTTCAGTCACCATGCCAGGTTTGAAGAGATGTTGAGGTGCCAAAATATAGAACCCCCCCCCCCAATAAAGACCCTATTTCAGAAACTACACTAATCAAGGAATCTGTTTTGGTTGTTGTGACCATTTTGACCCCAGTTTTTTTCATAGAACTTATTTTAATTGGGCTGTGAAATTATTATTTTTTTCCAATAATATGTTTTTGCTAAAACCGTCCTACTTTTACAAGGGATAAAATACCCTATTTTATTGCACAAATTTCTCCTGGATGTGGCAATATCCCATTTGTGGTGATAAACTGCTGTTTGGGCCCATGGGAGGGCTCAGAAGGAAAGAAGCGCTGGATTGGGTTTCTTGTGCCATGACTCATTTGCAGAACCCGAGGTACCAGTACAGCTGAAACCCCCGGGAAGTGACCCCATTTTAAAAACTACAACCTTAAGGTGTAGTGAGCATCTAGAGGTATAGTGGGCATTTAGATCCCACAGGTATGGTGTAAAAGGTAACACGCAGCAGATGATGCAGAGTGTGATTTGAAATTTTCTATACATATATATGCCATTTTAGTGACCGATATATTGTGCCCAGCATGTGCCACCGGAGAAATACACCCCATAAATTGTAATGCGGGTTCTTCCGGGTATGGCAATACTCCACATGTGACTGTTATCTGCTGCCTGGGTACATAGCAGGGCTCAGAAGGGAGGGAAGAGGGAGATAAGCTGTGAATCAGGGTAAATAAAACTCGGGTAAATTAAAAATCAAGGGAGGTATGATGAGTTTTAAAACACTCTTTCGTACAGAGACTTTTTTTGGGACATGTATCGTATTGGTATATTGCGTCCATCCTCTTTGGCCAGACTCTGCACCCATTTTGACTCTTTCCCTTCTTGCCAGTTTTGGAAACTTCTCCTGGAAAGCGTTGCCCTGGTACGATCCGTGTGGCCTCTCTTCCAGAAGTTCTGGTTGCCCGTCCTTCCTGGTACCTAAAGATTAGGTTCTTGATAACCATTCTTGAAATTTCAGGGAAGTTCTCTTCTGGCATGTGAATCAATGTAGCACGTACGCATTGTACAATGCCATCTGTATGATGTGTACAGCCAACTTTGATTTCCGCATGGCGCTGTAGGGCTTCAGGACTTGATCTAACAAGCTCACCCCTCCCATGTACCTATTGTCGGCCAGGATGCAGTGTGGTTTAGGGGTCTCTGTACAGGTACCTCGTACTGATATATGGGTGCATCTCTCCTGTACTTGACACAATATGTTGCTGCTGGATTGTGCCTACTCTCATCCCTGCTGTGTCAGTGTCTTAGGGAGGCTTCTCATTTTTTTCTAGCAGTGCCGCATGCCACAGTACTTATGGAAGCAAGGCACTTGAAGAGTGGGACGCTGGTATAAAAATATCCAGGTAGAGGTGGTAACCCTGATCCAGAAGTGGGTGCACCAAATCCCACACAATTTTTGCGTTAACTCCCAGTAATGGGGGGGGGGGGGGGGGGGGGGGGGGGGGCATTCTGGGGGCTAAATACTGGTGTCCTACCTTTCATATACCCTAAATTTGTAAGTATACCCTGATGCACTCTCATCCATCTTCACACCTTGCCCTCTTACTCGGCAGATACTGGCGGAATTTAAGCCTCCCTTTAAAATGTATAAGGGACTAGTCATTAGAAATACCCTTCTCGGGGGTGTATGCTTGGGCATACCGGACACTGAAATTGTCTAACAGGGGTCTCCGTTTATTCAAACGGTCAAAACTGGTCGTCCTCTCGGGTTGGGCACTGCTCATCAGCATAATGTGCGAAGCCTTGCCTTATAACGCATCCTGGACATGGCCATGTGGTACATCGGGGTGTGGTATATAAGATGTCTGTGCTCCAGTAGGCCCTTTTGGATGGCTTCTTCAGAAGTCCCATGTTCAAGTGCAGTCCACAGAACCTGCCCAACTCTGCTGTGTCAATAGGGGTCCACCTGTGGGATTGGGCATAAAATTATGTGGGGTTCTTGGTAATATACTGTTGGGCATATTAATTTGTCTGGGACGCAATAAGCTCTATAAATTCAACTGTGAAATAGAACTTGAAAAAGTCCATCTCACTGAGCCCTGCCGTATTAAATTTGATCCCCGGGCTGCCCGTGTATACGGGGATTTGGGGCTTATAATTGTCTGGTTTGGGGGTTCAAATGGGGTCACTTCTCTCGGGGGTTTCAACTGTGGTGGTGGTCCTGGGGTGGTTCCTAGGGGGACCCTCCTCTTCATCATTAGATGAGGAGGTTAACAAATAATAAAAAAAAAAGTCTCACCATCCGACGAGTCCGGGTCGAAAGCAAAAAATACATATTCCTCTTTGGCAGTAAATGACCGTTTGGACATATTTATTTATGTTGTGCTTAGACGTGTAAAAAAAAAAAATATATATATATATATATATATATATATAAAAAAAAAAAAAAAAAAAAAAAATCGGTATTGGGTATACGGCAAAAAAAAATTAAACCACAAAACTATGGAAATCTTGAAAAAAATAAATTAAAAAATATATACTTCATTAACTTGAAGCAATAGTATGCTACCTAAACTAGCCAAAAAGTGTTGTTTTATAGAACAAGTGGTACACTAAACCTAACTAGATTTTATGTGAACTTCCCTGACGCTGAACCTAACTATGTCGACGAGTCCCTGAAAGTAAACCTAACTATATTATTCCGAGACTCCCTTACACTAAACCTAACTACGGTGATGGATTCCTGATGCTAAACCGAACTACGGTGATGGATTCCTGATGCTATACCTAACTACGCTTTTTGACGGTTCCCTGACACTAACTTACCCTAATACTAAACTAACTAACGACTAAACTAAAGTTTTGTTGTTTTTTTTTGTCCTTTTTTTTAAATTTTTATATATATTTTTTTGTTTTATGTAGACGAAAAAAAAAAGCCCCCAGAGACCAACAAAAAATATGGATCTGATGTCCAGATCGCCGCTATTGGTCAGTAGTCACTGACTAACCAATAGCGGCGATCACCGAGACAGGACCATCGCAATTGGTCTCTGGGGATTGAGCTGTGTTATCACAGCTCATACACGCGCCAGGGAAAAATGGCACTTTATTAAATCTTCAATGTACCATTACTGAGATGAGTGCGAACGACGCGCTCAGCCCGACGTAATTGTACTGCGGAGAGCAGGAAGGGGCTAAAGGGGTTATCTGGGACTTTTAAAAATCTTTTCTAGGGCAGGGAGTGCTATAAAATATTAAATTATCTGGTACTCATCCCTAAAACTCTCCTACTCCAGCGCAGTTGCTCTGT
Source organism: Rhinoderma darwinii (assembly GCF_050947455.1). Taxonomy (NCBI): domain Eukaryota; kingdom Metazoa; phylum Chordata; class Amphibia; order Anura; family Rhinodermatidae; genus Rhinoderma; species Rhinoderma darwinii. Next base: position 278,771,005 of record NC_134691.1, on the reverse strand, counting down.
TCCCCCCCGGTCCTGGAGGCTCCAATCACTGGCCTCAGTGGTCACATGCCGTTCATGGCAGCATCACCTCTGAGACCAATGATTGGCTGCCGCGGCACGTAACGGATGAACGGCATGTGACTGCTGCAGGAGCATCCGAGACCGGAGTGGCGGGAGTGCATTTCAGGGGTGAGTACCAGATAGTTTAATTAATAGCATTCCCTGCCCTAGAAAATATTTTTTTTAAAGTCCCGGATAAAGTGTATATACATGTAGATCATATATCTCCAAATAAGATGAAGAAGCCAGAGATAAAACGTTCTTAAGTGTAGCTCTATTTTAAAGGCCCCATTCCAAAGTAACAAATTTTGCGGATTTTCCATGTGGTTTCCTTACAGTACACTTCTCCACTGCTGAATGAGTGCATGCTGTGGATTTTCAAAGCACACAGCATACCTAATATATTGCGGATTTGCAGCAGATTTTACCCTTTGCAATGTAAAGCAGCATGACATCCGTGGCAAATACTCAGCAATTTCCGAATGTAGTACATACAAATTTTACAGCGGAAAATATCCGCCATATTTGCATTCTTGCAAAACTCTACACATCCTTGGGTTTTCGGGGCAATTGAGAACGATATACCCATGTGCAGGTAGGACCGCAGGAACAACAGTGTCTTCTAAGGGAAGAATAGAGGAGCTTGTGCAAGAAGAAATTTTACAGGTACAGATTCTGATACTCAGATGAAGCCAACCTTTAAAGAGTAACTGCACTCTTTTTATGACAGATATGCATTGTACTAGAAAATTATTAAACTTTATTAAATAGTTTCATCAGCCGATTTTTGTTAAAAATCTATTTGAGTTACCTGTTTGTTCTATTTCAGAGCTTCTCAAATTTGTCCTCCATCGTCTGTTGCTACGTCTATGTAGTCTTCAGCTGCAGGGAAGGGAGCTTACGTCAAAGAGCCATATCACGGGTAGTGGACCACCTAGAACAGTGGTTCAGGTGGCATATGCCAGGATCACAGTTCTAGCTGTGACACAACTGGCGATATGGCTATTTGAAGTGAGCCCCCTTCCCTGGGGCATTCCTAGAGCTGAAGACGACATAGCCGTAGCAACAGACGGTGGAAGACTAATTTGAGGGGACCTGAAATAGAACAAACAGGTAACTTGAAATAGATTAACAATAAAAACAAACAAACTGGCTGACAAAGCTATTTAATAACATTTATTGATTTTCAAATACAATGCATATGTCATAAAAAAGAGTGCAGTTACTCTTTAAGGCTAAAATGTAATTTTTATTAAACATAGAAATATAAAAATAAATAAATTACATCATGACAGACCGTAGACTAAACGTCTGCTTATACAAAACAGAATAAATCACAAGTTTATATTCTAGATTTACCATGTTCCAGTCATTCTCGACTTTCCTACACATGGACTCCATCATCCAGACTCCGTTTTCCCAGCCACTGATCTCCTCATTGCTATTTGAGACCCTTGTATAGCGATCGTCAACAACACTGTACTGGAGATGGAAACACTTGTCAGCTTTCTCTTTTTCAGTGGGTACGAAGACAAAACTCTTGGTCTGAAATGAAATAGAAGCATTACAATAATTACATTCTGTAGATTTACCTACATGTATTGTTTACAATGCAGAAATACAGCAGTAAGAGAGAAGCCCTGTCAGGACTCTATACTCCCCTTCTCAGTCTTCAATCCAGTGCCAATTCCGTTTTGAGCTGAAGACTACAGTAATTTGAAACAGACTGGTTTCTAGGAACATGCTGCATGACAACCCAAAAGAAAATATTTTGTATCCCTGTCAACTAGACTTTAAAAGGACCTATCACGGGCGGTCATTCTCGGTTTTTAATTAAAAAAACGTTTCCCACCATAAAAATAAATATTGTAAAAAAAATTAAATAATAATAATTACAGGGCATGTGTATAATGTGTAAATGAGCGGATTCACCGCAGGAGTCGGCTCCGAACTTCCCGTGTGCTGTTCACGGATGTTACGAAAAAATGAAACCTTCAATGAATTTGCTAATTTTTATAATGTGATATTTTCACATCATTAAATCCCAAAACGTATGCAGAATATCTGTTTCTCTTCTTATATTCTGTGTCCAAATAAAAGTTTCTGACAACTACAGGAAAGCTTAAATGTAATCACCTGCAAACTAGATTCTCCTCGTGCCAACCGCCAAGCTAGAGATCCCGATACTCGACCGCCAAGCTCACCGGGTTTAGGTGTCTTTGGAGACATAAATTCCACAATCTCCACTATCAGCCTGCCAAGCAGCTCCTTCTTCCTTTGTTCTGGCAAGGACTGTTGCCGCTAAAGTTGATAGACAAAAATAATCCACGCCATTAGAATGTATAAGTATGGAGTCACACAATGAAATAAACGGGTTGAACCTTTTGGATAACGTCAAACTGAAAGTAGACGAGTAAATGTAAAAAAAAAAAACTTGTAAGGCCAATGCAATGACGACAGCGGTGCGACAGCCCGTCTGTTGATATCGATCTTTCCAGCATCAACATCTATAACAATTTTCAGCTTACTGCCACATACTGTTTGGCTCAATGTGAGTGGAAGGGCCACAAAGCCCAATGGAAAAAAGCATGCAGCCCCAATAATAATAATTTGGTCACTTGATCCAAAAATTGCTGTTAGTGTTCTTTTTTATGCACATGCACACCAATAATAATAATGAAAAAAAACAACAAAATTTAACACAAAAACCAGGAACGAATAATGATTTATAAATTTAAGGAGTCTCTTTAAATTTATAAATTATCCGAAAACCTCCCTAAACTCCAATAATCAGTATATAGTTTAAAAGACGCTGATCCCGAATCTGCAATGTTTAGCTTTCCACTCACATGCATTTCCCCACTGTAAGCCCGCAAACGGGTCGTGCGCTGCATGCTGATGCCTAGACAGGACTCCTAAACTCGGTGATATAGTGGAGAGAACTCGTCATCAGTATGCAGGGCACGTGCAGTTTGCAGACTTACAGCGAGGGAATGCAAGTGAGTAGAAAGATTAAAATTAAAGATTTGTTTCTTCAACTGGGTATGCAAAGCCAGAACACTGTCAAGTAAACGCACGTAATATAAGACATGCTTATTTAATGACGATATTTCCTTACCGTCTTGTTGAGGCCAGAAATAGTTTCCCTTAACCAACTTTCTCGAACATCTTTTCTCCTCGAGATGACGTCTTCATGTTTACATGAATACCTCCAGGTGACATCTACAACCTATGCACAGAATTTAGAGGACACTGTAAAGACCACTGGGATACACTAAACTAGATTAGGGTACACTATGTAGGAGTGTTATACCTTAGAACCTTGAATGGTCATCTACGGTTATAAAATATATATAGAAAAGAATGGAGGAAAATACTCTTCGCCAGAAATGTTTTGTTTTTTTTAGGTGCTGATATGTTGATTGAAAACCGCTAAAGTGTGATTTCCACAGCTAGATATATGGATACTAACATGTAGATTACCCAAGTTACTGATGGCCAGTTGGACATACCTCATCTTTGGAGAATGCAATGATATATGAAAGCTTTTTCTCCCATCCGACTTCATACAAAAGTGGCTTGTCACATGCATTCTCACATGGGTCACAATGAAGCCATCTGTTTTGAGATGAAGAGAACACCTCCGTCCAGACATGATCTGCAGGGCGTGAAAACATGCACTTATATAACGGTATGTTCAAATATTTTATCCGGGGATTACAACAAGACACGTGTAAAAATACAGGCATGAATGCACTCATTTAATACAAAAAAGGTAAAGATTTTGCTAAATATATGGCAAATTAAAATCTTTACTGGAGGTTTTCCATATTAAAATAACTTGATTAAATCCTTATTACAATGACCCTGGGAGTGGCTCCTATCAATGACACAGGAACCGGGCATCTCCTGGCACATAGTGACCAATCAGCAGCCATCTTTCATCATCTGTACCCAGTTTTGATAGTTACAGAAATATAAGGAGTAGAGCCAAGCGTAGTCAAGCACAAATACCACTAACCTAGTAAATACAGGAATTAGTGGCAGCCCAAGGGGTCAGATCGCACCCATGAATCAATGAAAGGAAACAAGTTATTAAAAGTCATTATAAAGAGTCTTTCAAGTAACCGTAAGCACAGAAAATCATTTCTAAGCTTTGTCACACAACTTTACACTATTGTTTCCCCATTCCTGATATCTACCACTTGAATATGGAGTTTGCAATGTATTTTAGAAACCGAAATAAAGACTTGGGGAGTTCTTCAGGCTCCGGCTCACCTGTAGAGTCCCACACATATCTTGCTTCCAGCCCTAAAGCCCTGCAGCACAAGGTAAAGCAGTTAGCCCATTCTCCACACCGCCCAAGTCTGGTTTCCAAAAGCTTTCCTGGGTCATTGTATCTAAAATAGTTAAAAGACGCAATATTTTTTAACTACTTTATTTGCGCATAGAAAAGAATTGTAATAACATATACTTAATTGTATCATTTATTAAACACTTTACAGAATTAAAAGCAACGAAAAATTATTTTAAGCTTTCATCAGTTACATTTTCCGCTGCCTGCCAGATAAATCCGAACGCCCAAAAAACTGAAATCCAGGGGTGCCGGCAGTGAATCTCAATATCCCTTTTACCTCCATGTCACTCATGGGTGATTTTTTTTTTGCTGGAAACCTTATACTAGAGAGAGTCATTTAATGCCTGCAGTGACATGGAAAGAACTCTCTGGTAGTTATGGAAGCTCCAAAGGGTTGCAAAAAATCTCTATTACACTCTAACCTTGCACATAGACATCCCTCCTTGCCTTTTGCACAAAAAAAGAAAAACATTTTAAAGTTAAATGCATCACTACTAGAGATGAGCAAAATTTGATGGGAAAATTCAAAAAAAGAGAGGAAAAAACCATGAGCAGCCTGTAAAACCCACCTTGGGAACCTGTTGATGTACTGACACTTATTGCAGAAATGATTCTCCACCCGCCCTGCCCCCCACCGCAGATCATCTGCAGAAGGGGAAAGTGATTCTTTAGCCTCAGTCTGCCCTTTACATTGACTACAAGGGAGACTGTTCACCCAACTGAAGAATTGTTCCTTAAACCAGCGTAACAGCTCTAACGTCAAGAAATCATCTTCATTCACAGTGGTTTCTGGAAAGAGAAGACAAAAGAATATTAATGTTATATATTTTTCCTAAACTTTTTCTTCCCAGAGGAAGAGAGGGAAAAAGGAATCGGGTTGCAGCTTACTAACCAGATTAGGGCATTTTTAGGAAGTGTGGATTGGTGATGGCAGAAGGAAGTAAAAAGGGTGAAGACAAGTAAGAAAGTTCAAGGAATGGTGCCACCAACTAACAAACCGTGGTCAGGTGATCGTTTATGTCACGAAGAGCAAACAAATTCTGGGCAAGATTACCTGTGACTTGTTATTAGCTACTGGGGTCACATCGGTCACTTTATTGGGCAAAGCTCTAACTCTTCTAGTGATTTTTTAGAAGGATTCTATACTGCCCACTGCTATTACAGGTATCGATATTAAAGCCATAACCACTGGGCGCACTGTAACGGGTTGTCTTGCTTTCTGGCTCCATGAGGGAAAAAAAAATATATATACATTTGGTATTCCTGTAGCCATAACAGCCCGTATTATAATGTTAATGCTATTCTTATTGGTGTATAGTGCCAGCGTAACAAAAAAATATATATTAAAAAAAATAATTGAGGAATTGCATTATTTTTGTATTCTGCCATTATAAAAAAATTATATAAAACATTAACTGAAATATGTTTCAAAAATATCCTTAAAATATCTGCAACGTGTCCTGCCAAAAACAACTTGTGGTCCTAAAAGCCAAAATTGGCTTGGATGTTAGGGGATTGAGGGGACTGTCAGAATTGGAAAAACACAGCTGCTTTCTTTCAAAAACATTGCCACACCTGTCTACAGGTTGTGTGTGGTATTGCAGCTCAGCCTCATTGGCGCGGTTTCTGGAAGACAGCAGCCATGCTCAGATCCATCCAACCCTATTAGAATACATAATTTAGTAGAAGAATGCATGAAGCTATATAATAAGTCATAATATACTTTAATATCGGTCAGTAATAAATTCCCTTGTACAATACAAATCAAAAAGCGGGCATAATTCCTTACCGGGTTCAAGACTTCTGGCTTGCTGCAGTTTTTCCTGAGCGCTCGCTTTTAGTTCCGATACAGGAATGTGTTCTCGAGCTTTTTGCTGAAGTTCTGGCTGCTCATACATTAGAACATGTTGAGAGTTTGACTGCAACGTCTTGAAAAATTTGATTTCAGATGCCTAAAATAAAAGGAGCTTAGTAACTTATCTTCCGAAATATTCCATAGAATCCAAATTCATTGGTAACTGAAGTGCGTGAATAAAAAACAGGTTGTATGAATAAGCGAAAAGGACCAATATATAGGCACTGAGTTATAAAGGGGCTTTCAGACTTCTCAAATACTTTTTCATTCTCAATAGGTTTTAAAAAAACAATCTGTAATATATTCACCTTTTAAATTCCACGCAGATGTCGCACCGCCGGTGCCATGGTCCCCTCTGAATCTTGTTTATTTGGGCATATCATGGCATGGTCAGTAGGAAGAGGAACGTACATTGCGATCACATATCCGGAACCATCATTGTGCTACCCATGTAAACAAACCGAACCAGAGGCGCAGGAATTGCACGGAATTTAACCCATTCCTCACATCCGTCATGCATATACAGCAGAGGTCGGATGAGGGAGCATGGAGCGGGATCATGGGCTCCATAGAACAAGTGTGTGTTACAGCCGACACTTCAGTGTAACAAACGGGATCCCGTTAGTCTAACCCCATAGATTCCGCGGGCAATGGCAACCACAGCATCTAAGCCCCCTCCAACGTGCCATCGTCCCCCCACGATGTGAAAGCAGGATGCAGATTGTTGCCATGGTGGCCTGGGGGTCTAATAAAGGCCCCCAGGTTTGCCATCTTTGTACTCCTAAAAACCTATTTTCCCATTTGTCTTCTAAAAGCAATGTAAAAAAAAAAAAAAAAAAGACACACAACATATCTGTAAAAGTCCGAACTATTACAATGTAACATTATTCAACCTGCAAGGTAAACACCGTACAACAAAATTAATACGCCGCTGTATGCTATGTAATCGCTGTAGCAGTAGTACAGTGATTTCCTAGAGTACAGCGGTGTCGTGTCGTCATGGAGTTAGACTGTGCCCCTACATTTCTGGTCCCCCGGCAGCGCTGTAAAAATCTATTAAAATATCATAATAAGCGACGGGGGACCAGAATGTATATTAGCAGTGTACTCACATACTGCAGTGTATACACTGCTAATCATTTTCCGTCCCCACATAACCCCTTTAAAAAGGAAAGTATATTTTTGAGAAGATGGACAATCCCTTTAAGCAGAAGAAATTGTAATTACTACATAAAAAAACTGCACTAAAGATTTTAGTATAAACCACCATGGTCATGAAGAAGTGCATGGTCCATACATGCAGTAGTTGATGGTAATGTAGAAATTAAAAACAGGTTTCCAAGTTGTTTGATCTGCCCTCTACCCCCTTATGATGTAATGAAGTTACCAGGCTTGGGCTTGGCGTTAGCGGTGCACTCCCTGTAGCGGGTACTACCACGTTAGAACTGTTGAGGCGCTTGTCTCTTTCTGATGCGATGCAGTCTCTGACCTTCTTCAGCTGCTCTACTGATGACTCCTTAGGAAATACAAGATGGGTTTCTCCCTGTGGAATAAAATGGTTTCATTAGATGTGTAAACCTTCCTTCACAGCAACACATTTTAAAGGTCTAATAATATTAGGAAACCAGCTCAGCACTTGAGTATTTTCATCCGTCCCATATAGAATGAATGGCGAGGTAGCACACGCGTGTCGGTCACATCCACAGATATTATACATATCACATGGATAGGTGATAAATTATTTTTATGGGGGGAACCCCTTTTTGCTGGCTACATAAATAAGATAGATGTGAACTGTGTTCTCCAATTTCCTTTATAAACATGCACCTGCTAGAGAGACATTCTCTTGTATCTTGGAGACAGCTGGCCCTCTGCGGTTCACATCAAGGGGCAGATTTATTCATAGGCCAGTCTTAATTTAAAGAGCAGTGGAGTAAAACGCGTCTAATTATGTAAGCGACGAACCTCTTAATTAGGCGCATCTCTGGCCATCCTTGCACCAAAAAGAGAATGAGATGGTGTGGATTTCCACTAAAATTTACGCCACTTTCTAGAGGAAAGTATAAAGAATTTGTTGGGCCATGAGTCACCCCGCCCTCATGCTAAGCTTCACCCACTTTTTGAAAAGCACCGGAGGCAGCCTAAAAATGCAGGAGTCGCTAAATGTGTTCGCAAAACGGCCCTTTTTGCGCAAACTGTGACTACTCTCTGCCAGAGTGCTTGATAAATTTCCCCCATAGAGTATAGAACACTATAGAGTATAAAAGTGTAGTTACTCCACAGGGACAAGTTCTATTTCATGGGTAAGTATACCTGCTATTGCAAATAAAGCTTAACCCCTAGACGTCACAATCATCGTTAGCGATCCTAATGAGGAGTATATGCCAGTGTCAGGCGGGCACACTCTTCTCAATTAACTTCTAAAGCAACAACCTATACTTATCAAGGGGGTTTACATTTAATCACAAGTTATAGGAACATATTTTTAATCCAAAAGTTTTTATAAACCAGCATACCTCTTCAAATCCCATTTCAAATAAACACTCAACAGCACCTGGAACTGGCAAGAGTCTGGTAGAAAATGCGGTGTTCCCAAGTCGTATGGATCTGTACTTTTCTTCATTTGGATTCCTGTTGGATTAAGATTTAACGGTTAGTACATACTGTACATTCAATAGCTCATTCCCTTGTACCACAGTATTATTAGGGCCCCTTCATATCACATTCTTTACGTTTGGCATATATGTTAGGAAAGCACGCGGCTAAACGTGTTCATAGGGCTCCATCAACCCGTTGGAAGGCGAAAATAGTGGCCTTTAGGCCTCCGTTGGGCTGGTATAAGACAGTATAGTTTGTGACATCGAGAGATCACGCTGTGCTGTGATTAAGTCCCACACAAACTTTACCGAAGTGTCGGGAGTGTGAATAGACATCGCATCCTGGCTGGAGGTTATGTCTATTCACTCTCAAGACACTTCAGCAAAGTTAATGTGGGTGTATGTGACAGCACAGTGTGATCTCGTGAGATCACGCTGTGCGGAGTAAAAATGGACATGAATGGAGAGAAGTGTATGACGCTGATTGGTCACTGATTGGTCCGCATCATACACTTCTCTTTAAAACGGTAAAAAACGCCCTGTTGTCTATTAAGAAACTAATTAGCATAAATCAAAAAATTGCTCAAAAATGATCGTTTTCAAAATACAAAACCACTGTTATCTACATTACAGCGCCGATCACATTATGTAGGAGATAAGCCACTTATAATGTGGTGACAGAGTCTCTTTAACATATACATCATGAGCTTTTGAATAGAATTTTATGTCATATCCATTAAACAGATACGACATATTCATTAAACAGATACCATTTTAGTCTGTGGGTGACAAGTACGTCATGAACACTCATGACCCCAGTTCATGACATATCCATTTAATGGATAACATTATAGCCTATGGGTGATGGATGCCACTGTTAAAGGGGTTTTTCCACAAAACACATGTATCCCCTTTCCACAGGATAAATCCCCTATCACAGGTGTGATCGCTTGGGGTCCAACTGCAGGGACCCCCAGCGTTAAGGAGAGCGGGGGACCGAGAGTCCCCAGAAGTGCTCCATGACAATGGAGCGCTAGTGTGCATGCTCGGCCAGCACTCCATTCATTTATATCAGACTTCTGGGACCAATGTCTCCGATAGCTCCATAGAAATAAATGGAGCGCTGACCAAGCATGCACACTAGCGCTCCATTGTCATTCTTGTGGAGAACGTCGGGGGTCTTTCAGTCCCCCATTCTCCTCAACGCTGGGGGTCAGGCCAAGAGCAATCACACTTGTATCCTCTATCCTATGGATAGGGGATACATGTGTTTGTGGGAAAACCACTTTAGGCATCCATCACAGGCTATATTTAATGTATATGTCGGGAGCTTTTCTTGGCGTATATGTCATACATTGCTCAATAACGTGGTGTGAAGGGGGCCATAGACCTATAAAATGAAGGGGTTTTCCAGAAGTACCTAAAGTTTATTTAACAGAACACAATACATGACACATTCAGGTCCCCCCTCCCCATGATTGTGTTGTTACTTGTCACATAGTCAGGACTACGGTGCCGTCCAGTCTAGCCCCCTAGGGAGGTGACTAGCCACCTGTCCTCACTTCCCATCTCCGTGTGTCTCCTTGCATATACCGTACGTACACCATCATGATATATATGTTAGCCAATGTTTGTCACCCCGGAGTATAACACAAGAGGATCTACAGCTCCTAGACACAAAAGAGAAGGAGGACTACCGGACTGTCCACTGCGGAAAACTGCACGTAAATTCAAATAAAAAGTTTCATACTTATGTAGCCATGGTGAAGTGTCCCTCTTCCATACTGCAGCCCAGCTTCCTGGGATGACGTTTCATCCCATGTGACTACTGCAGCCTGTGATTGGCTGCAGCGGTCACATAGGATCAAACCATCCCAGGAGGCCGGCCTGGACGAAGAAGCACAGAATTCTGGGTAAGTATAAGATACTTTTGCGGCAAAATCGCAACATCTGCTATTTGTTGCGGGTTTTAGCTCCCCATTGAATTCAATGAGGAAAACCCACAACAATAAAGCAGCGATTACGCAAATACAATTGACGTGCTGCGGATTAAAAAAACTCACTGCAAGTCAATTTCTGAGCATTTTTTTCCACACATCTTTTATGCAACGTGTGGATGAGATTTGTTCAAATCTCATCCACCCTGCTGCTACCGTATTATGCTGTGGATTTTCCGTAACTAAATACATTTACGTCTAGTGTGAACTCAACCTAACAGGGCACATAGGCAAATACAACAACCCCATCAAATGGGCTTTCTGGGACAAATAACTACTAAAAGAACGGCATTGCCAGATGCCCATTCCTGGCAGAAGAGTGCCACACATACACAGTCTATCTCCATCAATGCAACGGTTGAAAGTCTTGTACACAGGTCCTCAACCCTATGACGCCTAAGGTAATACAGTTACCACCTCAACTGTACCACTTGGCGCGCAGCAACATTGCTCTGTGCCCAATGTCAGATTGGGTGGGAGATTAAAACTGGAGGTACACTAAACAGTGATATATATCTTTATATACTTTTATCTCCTTTGCACTTTGATTGGGTTTTCCATGATTAATACATTGATGACCATTAATCAGTGGGGGCTCCACAGTTCCCTCAATGTTTATCCAGACACAGCAACTTGGCCGGCATAACTGAAGGTGCCCTTTAGCGTGCATGTGTGACCGCCGCTTCATTCATCAGGGGACTTGGGGTCCTCGTTCTCGTGATTGGGGTATTTCCGTCGGCGATCACTTATCACCTATCCTGTGGATAGGTAATAGGTTGTTATGGTGTGACAAGCCCTTTAACAATCTGAACAATTTCCCGATTGTGAGTAATAACCGCTTTGGTACTAAAAACTATTTTATTATGATAATACTAATAATTTACCATGAAAAATATCCACACGTATATGTACCTTTAACGAAAGCGTTGCTAAAAGAATTGGTACGCTCGTGGTATCCGTGCAAAATCTTTTAGTCTATGGCCCCCTTATTAGCCACTCTTCCGATTCCCAAAAGTAGACAGAACAGGTAACACATTAATAAAATGGAGAAGATCATTGAACCCTGACTATTCCAACTAAGGCTAATGGGATGAATGACGTCATGCAGCTACATACAGCGTCATCATCCTGCAGACCCTTCCGTATCCAGTGATGTCACGACACCGGAGCATACTATAGAGACAGCCCAGACTCACCGGAGTATATTGTCCGCATAGGTGAGCAGCAGCTGGCAGGCGTCCATGAACACCTGGCGACCATTCTGACACAGCTCGGTGACGGCGGAGGACTCGTAAGAAGCCATGACTGAGCCCGGGGCTGCGGGGAGGGAAGCAGAGCGGCGCACAGCGCAGGGCCGGATGTGAAGACAAACCCGGAACAAGCGCCCATCGCTACCCAGCTCTGCAGCTCCTCCACAGGTACAGCGGTAACGAGACACTCCCATCTAATGCCACCTCCTGGTTATTATACTCCACATGACTTAACTTTTATATTACTTTAAAGCATTGATCAATAACATGTAGCACTTTAGCTGTTCACTACGACTCCCAGCATGCCCTGAAACGAAAGCCCTTGCTTTCAGGGCATGCTGGGAGTTATAGTTTCACGACAACCCGTTACATGCTCTGCTGTACATGATTGCTAAGTGTGCCTTGTATGCGTGTTAGTTGGTGTCAAAGCATAATATACGTAGGGCTTTAGCAGGGGGGGGGGCAAAACATCTGAGTGGGACCCAACCCAGTGCCCCCCCCCCACGCATGTTTACAACTGAAGAGGCGCATTCTAATTATAGTGGTCATTATTCTGAATGAGTAAGAGCGCTGTACTGTATATGCTGCTATATTTCCCATTCTTACTGAAGTTTAATCTTTTCTCTGACAGAGGGGTTTGCATTAGAAATTGTGGTAGACGTCTCTGAAAGCAAGTGAATGGCTATATATCCCCCATCACCCCTTTATATAACCCCATCACCACAGTGTGTACAAGCTATCATCCGTGTATATAACCCAAATCATCCGTGTATATAACCCCCATCATCCGTGTATATAACCCCCATCATCCGTGTATATAACCCCCATCATCCGTGTATATAACCCCCATCATCCCTGTATATAACCCCATCGCCACAGTATGTACAAGCTATCATCCGTGTATATAACCCCCATCATCCGTGTATATAACCCCCATCATTCCTGTATATAACCTCCATCATTCCTGTATATAACCTCCATCATTCCTGTATATAACCTCCATCATCCCTCTATATACCAGCCTGGCTGGTATGTACAGAGAAGATGGGGGTTATATACAGGGAAGATGGGGGTTATACACAAATGATGGCTGGTATATACAGGGTTGATGGTTGATCTATACAGGGATTATGGGGTTTATATACAGGGATGACAGCCATCATCCCTGTATTAATCCCCATCATCCCTTTTTAAAGCAGCCATTATCCCTGTATATTTTCATAACTGGATCCATCGGGGAGGGGTGCTTGCTCACCCTTTCCTCACACGCAAGCCTCTGCTCCTGGCGGGCAGCATCAGAGGCGTGCTCTAGCAGACGTGCCTAGCGTGCAGCACATCTGCTTACTTGAATAATAATACAGCGGCGGGTGGAAGTGGCAGTGCGGAAGGCCCCACCATCTCAGTGGGCCTGGGGCCACCACCCCTCCCCCCCCCCCCCCCCCCCCCATGCTAGCTACGCTACTGCACACGTTTTTCAAGCCACAACCACGAGTGGATTCAAAAAAAGATTAGAAGCAGAATCTTTCCTGTATACTTCCCTTCCTTTATGACCCACTCCTGGCTGTTGATTCAAAAACTGCATCCAAAACTACACTGTGTGAAACAGGCCTAATGCTGAGTTTTGACATCGCAGTCAAAATGCGTTTCTTTGCCACGATTTTCGCAAATACGTAGCAAAAACCCTGCATTTTGACTGCGACATGAACCCAGCTTTACTGTGAATTATAAGACTATTAGAAGTCGCTGGGTAGTTCCTTTATACTGCAAGCTGAGCATTGCCATGTAAAGGGGGTTTTACTCTGGGTGATTATCGGGCAGACAAGTGTTTCTCGAACGCTCGTTGCCGATAATTGCCCTGTGTAAACAGGCTAGCAATCCGCAGATGAACGAGCAAACGCTTGATCGTATCGTTTTTAAAAAAGTTAGATATGATCGTTGTCAGCAGCACATCTCCCTGTGTAAACAGGGAGACGTGCTGCCGACGTGAGAATAACGTATGGGGACGAGCGATCGAGGTAATGACTGCTCGTCCCCATGCATAGCTCCTTGTGACAGGAGCAAACAAGCGCTGGTCAACGAGCTGTCTCATTCATCAGCGCTCGCTGCGTCGGCCAAAATCGGCCGTGTAATAGGGCCTTTAGGCACTGAACTCCAAGGTTATTGTTACTTCCAATATTCTTAAAGGAGTTTGCCATTTCGTGTATATATATATATATATATATATATATATATATATACACACACACACACACTTCATTGAAGCAAATCACACTGTCCTAAAGAGGAATGGGTACTTCCTTTCCGTCGTAGGTGACGATGGCTAGTGTTTCCACGGTTTTTGCCATTCACCCTCTATGGGGGCAGAACGTATAATTGAATTTAACACTAGTTGCAACACCATGTAATACGCAAATCAGCTGCTCCAGAACCTGTGAAAAGCAGAGACATAAAAATCTCCCTAATTTTAAGAGTCGCTGCAAGATCTGGAATCTGTTTTAAATAGAACATAGGCGATGCTGCAGCTTCTGCAGAAGTTCTTTTAGAAAAGGTAATGGGAGCTTTGTTACATCGTTTATTACGCTATGTTTTTCGTGTACGTCGGGAAAGCTCCCGACGTACACGATAAATGTGTCCTTTTGGTCTGTATCGGGCTGGTATACATAAGTATACGTTTTTTTTTTGTTTTATTTATGGCTAGAATAGCGTAGCAGACTACACTATTCCATCCTGAGGGATTCCACATTAAAAAGTATACCGCACTGTAGACATTTTTAAACATGGGAGCCTATGTGTGACGGATGCTATTGTGTGGCATCTGTGACTGGTATACGCTGAACGTACACCTCGGGGAACTCCTGTCATCACTGTCCACATATGGACAGTGATGTCGGGATTGTCCTGGGCCGGACTCCGGCTTTGCAAAGCTTCTGATGTCACTGTCCATATATGAAAAGTGACGTCAGGAGCAGTGCCGGAGTCCCCGGCCAGTGTGTTAGTAGGTTCTCTGCCCTGGGACTTCAGCCCCTGACCTCAGGAGTTTTCCCAAG
The DNA here is from genome assembly GCF_050947455.1 of Rhinoderma darwinii. Taxonomy (NCBI): domain Eukaryota; kingdom Metazoa; phylum Chordata; class Amphibia; order Anura; family Rhinodermatidae; genus Rhinoderma; species Rhinoderma darwinii. Next base: position 278,755,863 of record NC_134691.1, on the reverse strand, counting down.
GCTAGTCCCCAGGTGACGTATCCCACCACATGCCTGAAGTCTTCCCAACGAATATCTCCAATGGACGGCTAAAACGTGATGTGAATGGGACCTAACTAACATAAAGAACCTCCTGAGGAGAAATTGTTGAATGGCTGAATCATGATGAAGGAGGGCGCAAAGGAAGAGGGGCGCCTAAGTGGACACTGTTAGTTCTGTATAGAGTAATGTAGGCTGCTACACTATTCAGTATACTATACGTTTTTATTTTTCAAAGAAAGTCAATGGCAGATGTCTACAACTGGCCCTAACTTTAAGGCCCTTTATGGTCAAGTCATGTTTGCCATAAATTACACAGGTCAACATCATTTTACTTCCGTTGCCTTGCCATATCCTATAGTACATTTTTATTTTATCACAGTATTGTATAGACCAATAATAATACTAATGAAAAATGTTTATTCCTTTTTTTCAGACTTCCAGAAAATATCGAAAATCACTCATGAGCATTCACCTTATAAGAGTTCGAGGAATGGGTGATGTCTGCCCCTTCTTGGTAAAACGCCTTGGGACATTTTTACTCCATAAAAGAGGTTTAGGTGTTAACACAGTTCAGAAATGTCATCGAAGAGTCGTTGTAACTGGTGTTGGTATCGTATCACCTATTGGCACTGGCACCCAGTTAGCATGGGATCATCTGATTCAAGGCAAAAGTGGAATTGTTGCTCTAGAAGCGGAAGAGTATCGAAATATCCCTTGTAGAGTAGCTGCTCGGGTTCCAAGGGGTCATGGAGATGGCGAGTTCATTGAGGAGCGATATGTTTCAAAGTCTGATATAAAAACAATGTCATCTGCCACAATTTTGGCATTAGCAGCTGCTGAGGAAGCTATTTGGGATGCCAACTGGTTTCCAAAGACTGAAGAAGATCATGGGTCCACTGGCGTGGCAATAGGAATGGGGATGGTACCTCTTGATGTTATTACAGACACTGCCATGTTATTTCAAACAAAAGGGTATAACAAAGTGAGTCCTTTTTTTGTTCCTAAGATCTTGGTCAATATGGCGGCGGGACAAATCAGTATTAAGTACAAGCTCAAAGGACCGAATCACGCTGTTTCCACAGCCTGCACTACAGGAGCCCACTCTATCGGAGACTCTTTTAGATTTATCACTCATGGGGATGCTGACGTCATGTTGGCTGGTGGGACAGAAGCTTGCATCAGCCCCTTGTCCCTTGCTGGCTTTGCGAGAGCCCGAGCACTGAGTACTAGCTATAACGCAACTCCACAGAAAGCGTGTCGGCCTTTCCATCCTGATCGCGAAGGTTTTGTGATGGGAGAGGGGGCAGCAGTGCTTGTATTAGAAGAACATGAACATGCGATGGCAAGAGGTGCCAAAATGTATGCTGAAGTTCTAGGCTACGGATTGTCAGGTGACGCTTGTCATATAACGGCTCCAAGTTCAGAAGGTGATGGTGCATTCAGGTACATTTTATCGCTTCAGACATATTTTATCTTCAGTTTATTCAAGCTTGAAATTAATAGCTAAATCTATTACCAGTCTTTGATCTCCCAGAGAGGTTATAATCAACTAGTATATCGCTGAGACAAATCAGCATCTGATGTTTTTTATGTCCTACTTTTAACCCCTTGCCAACATTTGACGTATCCATACGCCAAAGTCAGGTAGGGAAAGTATGGAGCGGGCTCACGGAGTGAACTCGCTCCATACGATGCCGGTGTCCGCTGTATGTTACAGCCGACACTTCAGAGTAATGAGCGGCATCGCGCTCGAGCGCGATCCCGCTCGTTTAACTCGTTAAATGCCACGGTCAATAGCGATCGCCGCATTTAAATCGTTAGAAAGAGGGGGGCGACCCCCTCTAACAGCTCGCGGGGGGGCGATGGTTGCTATGGCTGCTTGGGGGCCTAATGAAGTCAGGGCTTAATAGATGCCTGTTAAAATCACGATATACTGCAGTACATTAGTATTGCAGTATATCGTGCAAGCGATCTAACGATCACTGGTTGAAGTCCCCTAGGGGGACTAATAAAAAAGTAAAAATGAGTTAAATAAAGTTGTTTTTTTTGTGTAAAAAAAATAATATAAAAAGCAAAAAAAAAAACTATTTTCCTCCTAGAGCATAGTAAAAAAATAAATAAACCTAATTGTATCGCCGCGTCCGTAAAACTCTGAACTATTACAATATATCATTATTTAACCCGCACGGTGAACGCCGTAAAAAATAAATAAAAATTTGAACGCCAGAACCCCTATTTTTTGGTCACCTAATCTCCCACAAAAAATGAAATACAAAGTGATCAAACCGTCGCATTTACACCAAAATGGTATTATTAAAAACTACAGCTTATCCCGCAAAAAATAAGCCCTCATACAACTTAATCGACGGAAAAATAAAAAAGTTATGGCTCTTGGAATTTGGCGACACAAAATACGTTTTCTTTTTTACACTTAGGTTTTTACTTGTAAAATATAGAAAAATCTATATATATTTGGTATCGCCGTAATCGTATTGACCCACAGAATAAAGTTAACATGTTGTTTTAATTGCACAGTGAATTCCGTAAAAACGGCGCGCAAAAAACCATGGAGGAATCGCTGTTTTTTTTCATTTTCTACCCCACAAATATTTTTTTTTCCCGTTTCCTAGTACATTATATGGCAAAATAAATGGTGCTACGAAAAACTACAACTCGTCCCACAAAAATCACGCCCCCATAGTACTATATCGACAGAAAAATAAAGACGTTATGGCTTTTGGAAGTTGGGAGGAAAAAACGAAAATGAAAATCTGAAAAAGGGCTGCGGCGGGAAGGGGTTAATTTATATATTTTTTTAGAAAAATTGAATGTTTTAAAGGGGCACTGTGAGGTCTCCAATGTTACTCTATCTGAGTGCAGCATATAAAAGAGGGGGAGATGCTTAGCTCATGGATGTATAGTTTTCTGTGGTTTAATGCAGTATTTTCATGTAAAAAGCGGTTTAAATACTACCAGAACCCATAGGGGTAGTTCACACAGCGTTTGATGAGGAAACCGGGTCGGGACCAATGCCAAGAAATGCTTCATAACACCCCTCTTTTTGATTTCAATGCGAGACAGAGGCTTTTTTTTTTCTGGGTAACTTTTGTCCGCTCGCGGGGAAAAAAAGCGGCATGCTCTTTCTTTGAGCGGTTTCCACCTCTGACCTCCCATTAAAATCAATGGGAGGCAGAAAATCCTGTGGCACTCGTTTGGAGCGATTTTTGTGGAGTTTTTTTGCATTGGATTTAATGGCTAAAAAAACGTGAAAAGGTGAACTCCCCTATAGAGGACTTCTATTGAATTTGTATACCTGGAGAGCTGTCAATCACTCTGTGTGGGCGGAGCGTGCAGGACTCTCGGGCTTTCACACTCCAGCTTTATAACTATATATCCCCAATCCGGCTCTCTCCCTCTCCGCTGCCTTCAGATCGTGTCATAGGAAACCTGACCGATTTCTTCCCAAATTTGAAAAACAAATCAACAGTAAATTTATACCATGGAGATGGATTTGTTCTCTTTTGTGAAAATGCCTTTTCTTATTTATATCTGTGTTTTGAAAGGCTGATGACAACCACTATTGGTATGAGCTAAAAAAAAGATATGAGACATTTTATTGTCCCGGGAAATCCCTGCCGAATCTGCGACTGAGGCCCCTAACGGCACCTCCGATGCAGATGTGAACGAAGCCTTACAGGTCATTTGTTTTATTTTAAGAGAAAATGGTACTGGCACAGCTAGATATTGGCTTCCTAAGATATCGTTAGTATTATTTAACACTTGCTTTTTTTTTAGACAGTCGTTTTGTGGAGGCCAAACATGTCTGCCTGACACAGATGGCCCATTAAATCCCCTAATTACTGCAAATGCTTAGGGTAAGAACACATGGAGCATCATCCGCATGTGGAAGAATTCACGCGAACACAAGTTGGTGAATGGCCACTCGAATAACGGCAAAATTGTAAAGCCATTCGCCACTGCATGTGGTTTTGGCCGCATGCGTCTGCCGCCCGTGTTTTCTCACCTGTAGTGTCAGTTCACACATTGCGTAAATACTGCGGATTTTCCGTAACTAAATTCAGAATATCCGCGGCATTATACAGTAGCAGCAAAGTGGATGAGTTAGAACAAATCTCAACCACACGCTACGAAAATATTGAGCGGAGAAACTGCTCAGAAAATTACATGCGCCACAGAACTTCATTCCGCAGCATGTCCATTGTATTTACGTAAACGCTTATTTGTTGCGGGTTTTCCCCATTCATTCGGGAGGTAAAACCTGCAACAAATAGCAGTTGTTGCGTTTTTTGTGGCGGTATCGCATCAATTCCGCCGCAATTTACTCAACTCCGAAAAATAAATCTTATACTTACATAGAAGTCTGTGTTTCTTCCTCCCGGCTTCCTGGGATGACGTTTTATCTGATGTGACCGTCACTGCAGCCAATCACAGACTGTAGCGGTCTCCTGGGATGAAATCCAGCAGTTTTCCAAAGCAGACATTCCCGGGAGAAAAACTGCACCACAGCGGCCACCGGGGCGGATACGCAGTGTAACTTTACGCAGCGTATCCACCTCGTGTGAACTCAACCTTGCTGTGACCTCTTACATAGTTATTAAAAATGGCTGCTGGGATTTAGCTACTTCCTACACTCTGTAAGTATAACTTCCTTTTTCTCCTCTCAATAATTGCAACACAAATATGCATCCGATTTGGAAACCTTCCACTATTGTGGCTCTATCTCCAAAACCGTAGTGATGATGGTGGTTGCATTTGCAGCTTGGTGCCTTCTGTAGCACTGTTAGGCTAAGTTCACACGTAGCGAATTTGTTGCATAACATTTTTGATACTTTCGTCTTCTGGCGCTCGCATGTTACATGTAGGTTTTGCTGTGGATTTTATTCCTTCTATATTGAATCGGTGAATATGCAGAACAGAATAAGCGTGCTACGGATTTAAAATTCCTAAAACATCCAATTTGCTGCTGTTGTATTTCGCTGTGGATTTTCCGGCGAAAAATCTTGTTGGAAAGACACGCGAACGTTGCCGATAATTGCCCAGTGTAAACAGCGCAGCGATCAGCAGATGAACGAGCAAACACTCAATCATCTGCTGATAGTATCGTTTTAAAAATGAAAAATATTATCGTTGTCGGCAGCACATCTCCCTGTAAACAGTGTATGGGGATCGAACGATCGGCGTAACGAGCGCTCGTCCCGATACTAGCTGCCTGTGAAAGGAGCAAATAAGCGCCGATCAACGAGCTGTCTCGTTGATCAGCGCTCATTTACGCGGCCCAGGACGGGCCGTGGAAGAGGATCTTAAGGGTGCGTTCACATACATCAGATGTATCTGTCTAGTTGTTTTACGCCTGAGCCAAAGATAGATCTTGTGCACTGGTCCAGTTGGATCGCCAGACATAAATGAAGGGCCTTAGAGGTAGTGGAGCGACACTGTTTACGCCCACGTAGCAGTATTGTAGATCCGTTCTTTTTAATTCCAGCTTCAATTACGTCTTCGGAATCTTGTATAGGTCCAGTTGCACTAAATATATTTTTGTTTGCATTTCGAGCAGTTTGCATTTGATAGAAATTGATCTCATTTACAAACATTAAATGTGAGCTGTCCGGTACTCTGTGGTCCTCGCACAATCCATATTCCTAGCGAAGTCTTGCCTATCATCCATTGCATGCGAATACCTGTTTCCATGGAAACCAGGCTTTCATTCACCTTTTTTGAGAATATTTTTTTCTGTTTTAATTGGCTCTTTTCTTTTTCATGGTTCATGGAGCCCTTCCTGTAACCACAGCAGAATACAAAATGCAGTTATCAAAAAGCAGCGGTTTCTTGGAAAAGATTGTAATCTTCACCGAGGAATAAATCTATAGCTAATATCGTCCCTGAATTGAAGCTATCTGGGGAATGAAAGCTTCCGGCAGATCTCATTTTGAAGGAACAGTAACTTTAGGAACTCATTGTTCTGTTTTCTTAAGGCACAGTCCAGTTTCGGGTAGGTGAATGTGAAATAGTTTACACTCCTGTGACACATGTATCCACGTATGGATGATATTTACCTTATATTGGGATTCTTTAAGTGAAATTAGATCCTGGAAAAAAAATTGACAATATTTTTCGGACCTTTGATAAGACTTCTACATGAAGCGCTCAAGATGAGTAGTGTTGGGAGTCATAATCCATTATTATTTTATTTTTCTGTAGGTGTTGTATGCCAGGTGCACAAAGCTAGAAGTTATATATACATATACCACAAAGAGACAAATAAGAGCCTTTAACGCCAATGTGTATATATAAAAGTATAAATCTTTATTACACAAACACTGTACATAATTAAAATAACATAAAGAGACAACTCTAGTATAAATAAGCGGAGACCGCATCAAGTATTGTTGCTACCTATCATCCAAGGGTAGCTATATGACTATTACAGTAAGTATCTAATTACAAATCATCATAGCAGTAGTACACCATTCTTTAAAATGTAAGAGAAAAGAGAACAATGTCTCCATAGGTAACAGGTTTATAAATAGACAGAGGTGTAGTACATATCATAGCAGATAGTAATATACTCCGAACATGACTGCTAAGTCACAGGCTTACCCATAGGTAGAATCAGGTGCGTGTAAACAGGTGATGTCCGCTCCGCTGCATAGACCCCGACGCGAGTTTCGCCACGTAGTGCTTCCTCAGGGGGATGTATACTAATGTGTGCTCTATGTTTGCCCTTATATGATGTCCAAGCAATTAGGCCTCATGCACACGACCGTAAAAACTCCCGTTATTACGGGTCGTAATTACGACCCGTAATAACGGGCTCATAGACTTCTATTGGCGACGGGTGCCTTCCCGTTTTCTCACGGGAAGGTGCCCGTGCCGTTGAAAAAGATAGAACATGTCCTATTTCAGGCCGTAATAACGGCACGGACAGTCCATAGAAGTCTATGGAGCTCTCGTAATGACGGGTGGCTACATGTGTGCACCCGTCATTACGGCAGCGTTGCTAAGCGACGTCAGTAAATAGTCACTGTCCAGGGAGCTGAAAGAGTTAACTGATCGGCAGTAACTCTTTCAGCACCCTGGACAGTGACTACCGATCAGTATAAACCTGTAAAAAATAAAAATAAAAGACTTTCATACTTACCGACAACTTCCTGCTTCCTCCAGTCCAGTCTCCCGCCCGTTGCCTTGGTGACGCGTCCCTCTCGACATCTGGCCCGACGTCCTGGATGACGTTTCAGGCCATGTGACCGCTGCAGCCAATCACAGGTCAATCACAGGCTGCAGCGGTCACGTGGACGGCCGCGTCATCCAGGGATGTCGGGCTGGATGTGAAGAGAGGGACGCGTCACCAAGACAACGGCCGGGTAAGTATGAATTTCTTTAACTTTTATTACAGAAAAGGCTGTCCCTTCTCTCTATCCTGCACTGATAGAGAGAAGGGGCTGCCGATTAGTGCAGTCCTATTTTGCCGCCAAAAACGCGCTCGTAAATACGGGTGGAATACGTGTGACACCGGACCCATATTTACGGGCACGGGTTCGTAAATACTGGTGCAAAACGGGTGGAATACGTGTGACACCGGACCCGTATTTACGCCAGTATTTACGGGTGGGAAAAAATACGGTCGTGTGCATGAGGCCTTAGACTGTGATGCCGTACAGCGGCGCATCCACGCTGGGACCGCCGGAAGCGAGGCAGCCCCCACATCCGGCTCCCGGCACGGCAGCACGTGTCCGGATTCCCGACGCGTAACGGGAGTTCCGGACATGCGCATTGCGCCGAAGGAGGCAGAGGGGGACAGCATCGCTGACAGCCGCCACAGCGGGCATGCGCATAACGGCACCAGAGTCTAAGTATAGAACCCTACACCAAAGTATTAGGCCAGTCATTCTCCTGATCCTCTTACTCTAAATAATGCTGTCACAGTACTTATTAGTGAACCGAGTAGCCATAGCTATAGAGCTATAGCCGTAGCTATAAACTACCTCTACGTATTTCTATATGTACTTGTTATGTGGAGGGATGTAGATGTTTAAACAGCAAAAAATTATTCAATTATGCATTACTTAGTGTGTATATATGTTAGTGTGAAAAAACGGAGTGGTATGAGATTACAGCCACTCCCACTTGTATACATGAAGACGGATATGTATGGGCTTTTATGAGTATAATATAAAGGGGAAAGAAAAGAAAGCATAAATAACCAGTGTGTGTTACAAAAACGTGCCACGAAGATAGTGATACTATTAAGGGGTACATAAATGACCCAATTGTAAGTCAAAGAACAAAGGAAGCATGTGCCATAAAGTAAAAAAAGGAAAAGAAAACTAGATGATGTGCAACAAAGATAAAGAATAAAGTTTTAAATAGAAAACACAATACATAAGGTGCACCTATTCCATACTTGAATAAATGAATCACGAACAATACATAATCATCCCATTTATAAAATTAGGATACCCCATACATCACATAATTAAAGTATTGAGAATTACATCAATACACACCCAAGTAGCTTAAAAGCATAATACTCCCAATACTCCAAATATATACATCTAGCCCAGAACACCGGATTTATATATAGTGATGAATTCATACCATATATATTAAAAAATAATAATAATAGATAGTGGTAATGGGGAGTTGATCACAGGGGATCAAGAGAAGGCAGAGTTACTAAATGGGTTCTTTAGCTCTGTATATACAACAGAAGAAAGAGCAGCTGATGTAGCCGGTGCCAGTGCTGTTAATATATCAGTTGATATACTGAAATGGATGAATGTAGATATGGTCCAAGCTAAATTAAATAAAATAAATGTGCACAAGGCCCCGGGACCAGATGGGATACACCCTAGAATTCTTAAAGAGCTTAGTTCAGTTATTTCTGTCCCCCTTTTCATAATATTCAGAGAATCTCTAGTGACTGGTATAGTGCCAAGGGACTGGCGCAGCGCAAATGTGGTGCCTATTTTCAAAAAGGGCTCTAGGTCTTCCCCGGGTAATTATAGACCAGTAAGCTTAACATCCATCGTGGGGAAAATGTTTGAGGGGCTATTGAGGGACTATATACAGGATTATGTGACAATAAATAGCATTATAAGTGACAGCCAGCACGGTTTTACTAAGGACAGAAGTTGTCAAACTAACCTGATCTGTTTTTATGAAGAGGTGAGCAGAAGTCTAGACAGAGGGGCCGCTGTGGATTTAGTGTTTTTGGACTTTGCAAAGGCATTTGACACTGTCCCCCATAGACGCCTAATGGGTAAATTAAGGACTATAGGTTTAGAAAATATAGTTTGTAATTGGATTGAGAATTGGCTCAAGGACCGTATCCAGAGAGTTGTGGTCAATGATTCCTACTCTGAATGGTCCCCGGTAATAAGTGGTGTACCTCAGGGTTCAGTGCTGGGACCCCTATTATTCAACTTATTTATTAATGATATAGAAGATGGGATTAATAGCACTATTTCTATTTTTGCAGATGACACCAAGCTATGTAATATAGTTCAGTCTATGGAAGATGTTCATGAATTGCAGGCATATTTAAACAAACTAAACAGATAAAAACAAGGACATTTATTCAAAAACACCGAAAAAGGCCATACTTACAAATGGACACAGCCAGGTCTGAAACGCTGATGAAGGCGAGTGAGCAGGTGCTTTAAATAATAATAGCCACTCCCACTAGTCTTGAGGGGAGTGGTATGTGGTGCATGGGATGTGTAGTAAGAAATAATAAATGAATAGTGTATGTGCAAGTGTAATAATGTGAGTGAAATATAGGGGGCAGTAATGAGTGAAGTGCCTAAAAAATAAATGAATAATGGGATGCAAGTGTGTGAAACATGGAGGAATAGTGTGTAAGTCATGAGGCGCAACGTGACTAGCCAGGTAGAAGCCTATTTGTGACGCCTTGATAATTCATAGAGCGGGCTACCCTGCTTGCTAGGCCAAACAACAACACACCATGCTCTCCCAGCATCAAAGACCTGGCTGTGTCCAAAAGAAGCGAATATAAGTAATAATGAAAAATACCTGGGGTATTAGTGATCATTTTGGCCAAAAGGACGCAAGCTCGCAATCCACGACAAGGATCCCCAGACTTGCGAGTCCCTAACTGGAGCGAAAAGCTCCTGATGTACAAACAAAACAGATAAAAACAAGGACATTTATTCAAAAACACCGAAAAAGGCCATACTTACAAATGGACACAGCCAGGTCTGAAACGCTGATGAAGGCGAGTGAGCAGGTGCTTTAAATAATAATAGCCACTCCCACTAGTCTTGAGGGGAGTGGTATGTGGTGCATGGGATGTGTAGTAAGAAATAATAAATGAATAGTGTATGTGCAAGTGTAATAATGTGAGTGAAATATAGGGGGCAGTAATGAGTGAAGTGCCTAAAAAATAAATGAATAATGGGATGCAAGTGTGTGAAACATGGAGGAATAGTGTGTAAGTCATGAGGCGCAACGTGACTAGCCAGGTAGAAGCCTATTTGTGACGCCTTGATAATTCATAGAGCGGGCTACCCTGCTTGCTAGGCCAAACAACAACACACCATGCTCTCCCAGCATCAAAGACCTGGCTGTGTCCAAAAGAAGCGAATATAAGTAATAATGAAAAATACCTGGGGTATTAGTGATCATTTTGGCCAAAAGGACGCAAGCTCGCAATCCACGACAAGGATCCCCAGACTTGCGAGTCCCTAACTGGAGCGAAAAGCTCCTGATGTACAAACAAAACAGATAAAAACAAGGACATTTATTCAAAAACACCGAAAAAGGCCATACTTACAAATGGACACAGCCAGGTCTGAAACGCTGATGAAGGCGAGTGAGCAGGTGCTTTAAATAATAATAGCCACTCCCACTAGTCTTGAGGGGAGTGGTATGTGGTGCATGGGATGTGTAGTAAGAAATAATAAATGAATAGTGTATGTGCAAGTGTAATAATGTGAGTGAAATATAGGGGGCAGTAATGAGTGAAGTGCCTAAAAAATAAATGAATAATGGGATGCAAGTGTGTGAAACATGGAGGAATAGTGTGTAAGTCATGAGGCGCAACGTGACTAGCCAGGTAGAAGCCTATTTGTGACGCCTTGATAATTCATAGAGCGGGCTACCCTGCTTGCTAGGCCAAACAACAACACACCATGCTCTCCCAGCATCAAAGACCTGGCTGTGTCCAAAAGAAGCGAATATAAGTAATAATGAAAAATACCTGGGGTATTAGTGATCATTTTGGCCAAAAGGACGCAAGCTCGCAATCCACGACAAGGATCCCCAGACTTGCGAGTCCCTAACTGGAGCGAAAAGCTCCTGATGTACAAACAAAACAGATAAAAACAAGGACATTTATTCAAAAACACCGAAAAAGGCCATACTTACAAATGGACACAGCCAGGTCTGAAACGCTGATGAAGGCGAGTGAGCAGGTGCTTTAAATAATAATAGCCACTCCCACTAGTCTTGAGGGGAGTGGTATGTGGTGCATGGGATGTGTAGTAAGAAATAATAAATGAATAGTGTATGTGCAAGTGTAATAATGTGAGTGAAATATAGGGGGCAGTAATGAGTGAAGTGCCTAAAAAATAAATGAATAATGGGATGCAAGTGTGTGAAACATGGAGGAATAGTGTGTAAGTCATGAGGCGCAACGTGACTAGCCAGGTAGAAGCCTATTTGTGACGCCTTGATAATTCATAGAGCGGGCTACCCTGCTTGCTAGGCCAAACAACAACACACCATGCTCTCCCAGCATCAAAGACCTGGCTGTGTCCAAAAGAAGCGAATATAAGTAATAATGAAAAATACCTGGGTTAAAATACCTGGGAAAAATACCTGGGTTAAACAAACTAAGTGTTTGGGCGTCCACTTGGCAGATGAAGTTTAATGTAGATAAATGTAAAGTTATGCATCTGGGTACCAACAACCTGCATGCATCATATGTCCTAGGGGGAGCTACACTGGCGGATTCACTTGTTGAGAAGGATCTGGGTGTACTTGTAAATCATAAACTCAATAACAGCATGCAGTGTCAATCAGCTGCTTCAAAGGCCAGCAGGATATTGTCGTGTATTAAAAGAGGCATGGACTCACGGGACAGGGATGTAATATTGCCACTTTACAAAGCATTAGTGAGGCCTCATCTAGAATATGCAGTTCAGTTCTGGGCTCCAGTTCATAGAAAGGATGCCCTGGAGTTGGGAAAAAATACAAAGAAGAGCAACGAAGCTAATTAGGGGCATGGAGAATTTAAGTTATGAGGAAAGATTGAAAGAATTAAACCTATTTAGCCTTGAAAAAAGACGACTAAGGGGGGACATGATTAACTTATATAAATATATTAATGGCACATACAAAAAATATGGTGAAATCCTGTTCCTTGTAAAACCCCCTCAAAAAACAAGGGGGCATTCCCTCCGTCTGGAGAAAAAAAGGTTCAAGCTGCAGAGGCGACAAGCCTTCTTTACCGTGAGAACTGTGAATCTATGGAATAGCCTACCACAGGAGCTGGTCACAGCAGGGACAGTAGATGGCTTTAACCCCTTAAGGACGCAGCCTAGTTTGGGCCTTAAGGCTCAGAGCCCATTTTTCAAATCTGACATATTTCACTTTATGTGGTAATAACGTCGGAATGCTTAAACCTATCCAAGCGATTCTGAGATTGTTTTCTCGTGACACTTTGGGCTTCATGTTCGTGGTAAAATTTGGTCGATATATTCAGTCTTTATTTGTGAAAAATTGCAAAATTTAGAGAAAATTTACAAAAAATAGCATTTTTTAGAATTTAAATGCATCTGCTTGAAAAACAGACGGTTATACCACCCAAAATAGTTACTAGTTCACATTTCCCATATGTCTACTTTAGATTGGCATCGTTTTTTGAACATTATTTTATTTTTCTTGGACGTTACAAGGTTTAGAACATAAACAGCAATTTCTCATATTCTTAAGAAAATTTCAAAAGCCTTTTTTTGAAGGTGCCAGTTCAGTTCTGAAGTGGATTTGAGGGGCCTATGTATTAGAAACCCCCATAAAACACCCCATTTTAAAAACTAGACCCCTCAAAGTATTCAAAACAGCATATAGAAAGTTTTTTAACCCTTCAGGCATTTCACAGGAATTAAAGCAAAGTGGAAATGAAATTTGCAAATTTCATTTTTTCTGCTGAATTTCAATTTTATTCAATTTTTTTTTAGTAACAGAGAAGGTTTTACCAGAGAAACACTACTAAATATGTATTGTCCAGATTCTGCAGTTTTTAGAAATGTCCCACATGTGGCCCTACTGCGCTCGTGGACTAAAACACAAGCCCTAGAAGCAACGAAGCACCTAGTGCATTTTGAGGCCTCTTTTTTATTAGAATATATTTTAGGCAGCATGCCAGGTTTGAAGAGGCGTTGAGGTATCAAAACAATGGAAACCCACCAGAAGTGACCCCATTTTGGAAATTACACCCCTCAAGGAATTCATTTATGGTTTTTGTTATCATTTTGACCGCACAGTTTTTTCACAGCACCTATTTGAATTGGGCTGTGAAATGAAAAAAATGATATTTTTTCCAATAAAATGTCATTTTTGATCAAATTTTCTTATTTTCACAGGGAACAACATACCCCATTTTGTTGCCCAATTTGTCCTTAGTGCGGCAATACCCCATTTGTGGTGATAAACTGCCGTTTGGGCCCATGGGAGGGCTCAGAAGGAAAGGAGCGCTATGTGTTTGTTGGAGTCCAGATTTTGCTGGATTGGTTTTCGGGTGCCATGTCGCATTTGCAGAGCCCCAGAGGTATCAAAGCAATGGAAACCCACCCGAAGTGACCCCATTTTGGAAACTACACCCCTCAAGGAATTCATTTATGGTTTTTGTTATCATTTTGACCGCACAGGTTTTTCACAGCACCTATTTGAATTGGGCTGTGAAATGAAAAAAATTATATTTTTTCCAATAAGATGTCATTTTTGATCAAAATTTCTTATTTTCACAGGGAACAACATACCCCATTTTGTTGCCCAATTTGTCCTTAGTGCGGCAATACCCCATTTGTGGTGATAAACTGCCGTTTGGGCCCATGGGAGGGCTCAGACGGAAAGGAGCGCTATGTGTTTGTTGGAGTCCAGATTTTGCTGGATTGGTTTTCGGGTGCCATGTTGCATTTGCAGAGCCCCAGAGGTATCAAAGCAATGGAAACCCACCAGAAGTGACCCCATTTTGGAAACTACACCCCTCAAGGAATTCATTTATGGTTTTTGTTATCATTTTGACCGCACAGTTTTTTCACAGCACCTATTTGAATTGGGCTGTGAAATGAAAAAAATGATATTTTTTCCAATAAGATGTCATTTTTGATCAAAATGTCTTATTTTCACAAGGAACAACATACCCCATTTTGTTGCCCAATTTGTCCTTAGTGCGGCAATACCCCATTTGTGGTGATAAACTGCCCTTTGGGCCCATGGGAGGGCTCAGAAGGAAAGGACCACCATTTGGCCTACTGGAGCTTTTCTGGTGCTAAGTCATGTGTGCAGAAGCCCCTGAGGTACCAGTACAGTTGAAACCCCCGAGAAGTGACCCCATTTTAAAAACTACACCCCTTAAGACATTCATCTAGAGGTGTAGTGAGCATTTTGACCCCACAGGTACTGTGTAAAAGATAATGCGCAGCAGATGGTGCAGTGTGAGATTTGCAATTTTATATATGTATATGCCATTTCAGTGTCCAATATAGTGTGCCCAGCATGCGCCACCGGAGATATACACCCCTTAAATTGTAATGTGGGTTCTCCTGGGTACGACAATACCCTACATGTGGCTGTTATCAGCTGCCTGGGCATACGGCAGGGCTCAGAAGGGAAAGATGAGGGGGGTAAGCTGTGCGGAGTGCATCAGGGTAAATTAAAAATCAAGGGATGTATGATACATTTTAAAACAATCTTTTATACAGAGCCCTGGTTTTTCGGGACACGTGTCACATTGGTATATTGTGTTCTTCCTTATCCCCCTCTTATAGCAGACTCTGCACCTCTTTTGACTCTTTCCCTTTCCACCGGTTTGGGGACCTTCTCCTGGAAAGTGTTGCCCTGGTACGATGCGTGTGGCCCCGCTTCCAGAAGTACTGGGTGCCCCCCCTTCCTGGTCCCTAAAGATTAGATCTTGAAATTCCAGGAAAGTTCCCGTCTGGCCTGCACATCGACGTAGCACATACGCATTGTACAAAGCCATCTGTATGATGTGCCCGGCCAGCTTCTTATACCACACCGCATGGCGCTGTAGGGCTTCAGGACTTGATTTGACAAGTCCATCCCTCCCATGTACCTATTGTAGTCCAGGATGCAGTCTGGTTTGGGGGTGGCCTTTCCTTCATATATCCTAAACCTGTAGGTATACCCTGATGCACTCTCACAGCTTATACATCTTCACGCCATACCTTGCCCTCTTACCTGGCAGGTACTGGCGGAATTGAACCCTCCCTTTAAAATGTACCAGGGACTCATCAATAGAAAAACACTTCTCGGGGGTGTATGCTTGGGAAAACCGGGCACTGGAACGGTCTAATAGGGGTCTCCGTTTATACAAACGGTCAAAACTGGGGTCACCTCGGGGTGGGCACGGCTCATTATCAGTATAATGTAAGAAGCGAAGTATTGCCTCATTTATTTATTTTTTTAGGTTCCAGTTCATTTCTGAAGTTGCTTTGAGGGGCCCATATATTAGAAACCCCTATGAAATACCCCATTTTAGAAACTAGACCCCTCAAAGTATTCACAACAGCATTTAGAAAGTTTATGAACCCTTTAGGTGTTTCACAGAAATTTAGAGCAAAGTAGAGGTGAAATTTACTCTTTTTATACCATTTTTTTTATAACACAAAAGGATTTATCAGAGAAACGCAACTCAATACTTATTGCCCAGATTCTGCAGTTTAGAGAAATATCCCACATGTGGCCCTCGGGCGGTAATGGACTGAAGCACCGGCCTCCGAAGCAAAGGAGCACCTAGTGGATTTTGAGCCCTCTTTTTTATTAGGCACCATGTCCGGTTTGAAGAGGTCTTGTGGTGCCAAAACATTGGAAACCCCCCAAAAGTGACCCCAATTTGGAAACTAGACCCCTTGAGGAATCCATTGTAGTTTTCTTGGGGTGCATGCGGCTTTTTGATCAGTTTTTATTCCATTTTTAGGTGGCGTGGTGACTAATAAACAGCAATTCTACTATTGTTTTTGTATACTTTTTTTTTTACAGCGTTCACCGTGCGCTATAAATGACATATTCACTTTATTCTGCGGGGCGATACGATCACGGCGATACCAGATGTTTATAGTTTTTTTTTATGTCTTATGGTGTTTGCACAATAAAATACGTTTTGTAAACAATCATTCACTTTTTGTGTTACCTTATTCTAAGAGCCAGAACGTTTTTATTTTTCAATCAATAAAGGCGTGCGAGGACTTATTTTTTGCGTAACGAACTGTATTTTCCATCAGTACCATTTTTAGGTACATGCGACTTTTTGATCTCTTTTTATTCCATTTTTTGGGAGGTGAAGTGACCAAACAATTGTGATTGTGGTACGGTTTATTAATATTTTTTTTTACGGCGTTCACCGTGCGGGATAAATAACAAAATAATTTTGTAGCTCAGGCCGTTACGGACGCGGCGATACCAATTATGTATAGTTTATTTGTTTGTTTATATATTTTTATTAATAATAAAGGACTGATAAGGGAAAAAGTGGGACTTTTACTTTTATTACTTTTAAAACTTTTATTTTCTTATTTTTACACATCTTTTTTTAACTTTTTTTTTACTTTATTACTTTGTCCCACTAGGGGACATGAGGGCAGGAGGCCCTGATCGCTAATCTAATACACTGCACTACATGCGTAGTGCAGTGTATTAGAACTGTCAGCTACTCACTGACAGCAAGCATAGTGGGTCCTGACGTTGTCAGGACCCACTAGGCTTCCGTCTATGGCATAGCCGGACGCCATTGTTTGGTGTCCGGTTGCCATAGTCACCATCGCCGGCCGCTATCGCGTAGCAGGCCGGCGATGGCAGCTTAACCCCTAAAAAGCCGCGATCTCTATAGAACGCGGCTTTTAAGGGGTTAATCAGCGGGGACACAGCGATCGGTCCCCGCTGTAGGAGCTGTGACAGCTGCTGAACAAGACAGCAGTGTCACAGCTCCTGTATGTGTCGGGAGGACGGCCGAAACGGCCGTTACTCCCGAGACGTACTATTACGGCATGGAGCGCGAACGATACAGCTGCCATGACGTAATAGTACGTCAAGGAGCGGGAAGGGGTTAAAAAAGGGTTAGATAATTTCCTAGAACAAAAAAATATTAGCTCCTATGTGTAGAAATTTTTCCTTCCCTTTTCCCGTCCCTTGGTTGAACTTGATGGACATGTGTCTTTTTTCAGCCGTACTAACTATGTAACATGTCACAATGATACACATATAGAGAAATAATCACTGATGGTAAGACAGTAAAATATCCCGCCCCACATATACCAATAATACCACATTAGTCAGATACGTCAATGGATATAAGGGAATACATATGCGAATAGTAACGCTAACTTTACTGTGGTTCTATAACCAACTGAGAAGATGCTATATATATCCAATCACATAGATACCCATAGGGATACATTGCATGTACTAAAGGTTAGTGTCCATATAGTAAGGTACACATCACAAGGGAAGGATATTTACACACTGCCCAAGCATAACAAATACAATTTCCATACAATAGAGATGAGAGGACAGGTGTTATACAAATTGTTCCACGGGGATCCAGAAAATTCCAGCCCAATCCTCGAAGCAGGATAGCGGGTACTTGGTATATCACATATAATACCTAATAGAAGGGACATATAAGGCAACACAAGATTAAAATACAAAAAATACATAGAATAAAACCGGATGAACGGAAGAGATTACAGAAATGGAACAAAACTAAGGTTTTCGTTAAGTCCCCTTGGTGTCATGGATCCCAACATAACAATCCATTTGCATTCCCTTTGCGCCAAAACCTTCTTCACATTACCCCCCCTGATGCCACAGTGTATCCTGTCAATACCTCTAACCGAAAAAGTTCTTGGATTGCAATCATGATATATCTTAAAATGCCGAGGTATGGTTTTCAATTGTGTCGGGTCATCTACCTCCCTGGCCCCTAAAATGTCACGTACATGTTCTCTAGTACGGATTCTCAGTTCTCGAGAGGTCAGCCCGATATATATCTTTGGGCATCCACATGTAGCGTAATAAATCACATGTGTTGTGCTACATTAAATATATTCCCGGATATCGAAGTGACGTGATCCGTCTGCTGAGGAAAAGCTAGTTGCCCGACAGATGTTGGCACATGCTCTACATTTGCCACAGGGATAGCATCCCTTTCTGGGTCCACGAGAACCGAAAGGTGATATCTGACGAGGGACATAGTGGCTTTTTACCAGAAAATCCCTCAGGTTTCTCGCTCTTCTCGCAATCATCAGAGGTCTATCAGATAGACTCTGGGCTAAATGTGGTTCAGACCTAAGAATGGGCCAATGGTGCTCCAAGATACTCCGCATCTTGTTCCACTGCCCATTATAGGTAGATATAAAACGTACCCCGGATTGATTGTCTAATTGTTTTTTAGGTTTAAGGAGGTCATTGCGCAGTGTCGTTTTTGCTCTCTTATAGCCCAACTTGATGGCCCTATTACTATATCCTCTATCCCTGAATCTATTCCTCAGGTCTGCTGATTGGTGTTCAGAGGGCATCAGACGAGCAGATCTGCCTCATCCTAAGAAACTGACCAACCGGGATGGCTTTGATTGTGGATGGAGTATGAGCCGATGAGGCATGCAGCAGCGAATTAACTGATGTGGACTTGCGAAATACATCTGTATGTAAAAAGCCTTGGCTATCAGAAAAAATCTGTATATCCAGAAATTCCACTTGGTGACGATGATATTTATATGTTAACTTAATATTAAACGGATTTCAGTTAAGCTGCTGCATGAAACCCATCAGGTCAGACTCCGATCCCTGCCAAATAAAGAAAATGTCATCAATATATCGCAGCCACATCTGCACCTGGTCGGCACCGTGGGCGCCGTCCCCAAGGAAAACCCGTGTCTCCCAAAGTCCGAGAAACAGGTTCGCATAGGACGGCGCACACGCTGCCCCCATCGCCGTACCCTGCCGCTGCAAATAGAAGCAGTCCTTAAATACGAAAAGATTGTGGCTTAAAATAAACTGTAACAACTCACATCCAAAGAAAGGCACTGAAAGAGCTTCAAGCCTTGGATGATGTAGTGTTCAAGGCTGCGGACAAGGGGGGAAATGTTGTGGTTTGGCCAACAGCTAAATATGAGAAATATGCTTTCTTTTCTTTCCCCTTTATATTATACTCATAAAAGCCCATACATATCCGTCTTCATGTATACAAATGGGAGTGGCTGTAATCTCATACCACTCCGTTTTTTCACACTAACATATATACACACTAAGTAATGCATAATTGAATAATTTTTTGCTGTTTACACATCTACATCCCTCCACATAACAAGTACATATAGAAATACGTAGAGGTAGTTTATAGCTATGGCTATTGCTCTATAGCTATGGCTACTCGGTTCACTAATAAGTACTGTGACAGCATTATTTAGAGTAAGAGGATCAGGAGAATGACTGGCGTAATGCTTTGGTGTAGGGTTCTATACTTAGACTCTGGTGCCGTTGTGCGCATGCCCGCTGTGGCGGCTGTCAGCGATGCTGTCCCCCTCTGCCTCCTTCGGCGCACTGGGCATGTCCGGAACTCCCGTTACGCGTCGGGAATCCGGACACGTGCTGCCGTGCCGGGAGCCGGATGTGGGGGCTGCCTCGCTTCCGGCGGTCCCAGCGTGGATGCGCCGTTGTACGGCATCACAGTCTAATTGCTTGGACATCATATAAGGGCAAACATAGAGCACACATTAGTATACATCCCCCTGAGGAAGCACTATGTGGCGAAACGCGCGTCGGGGTCTATGCAGCGGAGCGGACATCACCTGTTTACACGCACCTGATTCTACCTATGGGTAAGCCTGTGACTTAGCAGTCATGTTCTGAGTATATTACTATCTGCTATGATATGTACTACACCTCTGTCTATTTATAAACCTGTTACCTATGGAGACATTGTTCTCTTTTCTCTTACATTTTAAGGAATGGTGTACTACTGCTATGATGATTTGTAATTAGATACTTACTGTAATAGTCATATAGCTACCCTTGGATGATAGGTAGCAACAACACTTGATGCGGTCTCCGCTTATTTATACTAGAGTTGTCTCTTTATGTTATTTTAATTATGTACAGTGTTTGTGTAATAAAGATTTATACTTTTATATATACATTGGCGTTAAAGGCTCTTATTTGTCTCTTTGTGGTATATGGATTATCATAGAGCTGCCTATATGATATGGGGGACACAGTTGTGGTGTAAACAGCTCCCAGCCCTTGTTACAAACTCTGTTTGGAGTCTATATATTGATTCTAAGTTATATATACAACCTGCTGCACATTGCAAACCAGTGAGTCTGGGCCCGCTTATATGACCCTTTGACCACTGGCATGAACTTTTCATGATTTTGTACTTTTTACAGTGACTTGGTGTTGTCAGGCCGCTTAAAGGGATATTAAACCTTAAAATGAATAAGAAAAAAATGGCTATTTTTTAAGGGGATTTTACACAGGGCGATTATTGGCCAGACGAGT
Organism: Rhinoderma darwinii; assembly: GCF_050947455.1. Lineage (NCBI taxonomy): Eukaryota > Metazoa > Chordata > Amphibia > Anura > Rhinodermatidae > Rhinoderma > Rhinoderma darwinii. The sequence goes on along the minus strand of NC_134691.1, from coordinate 278,735,064 downwards.
GTTCATATAACGCTCGTTGCCGATAATTGCCCTCTGTAAACGGGAACGATCAACAGATGAACGAGCAAACGCTCGATCATCTGCTGGTCGTATAGTTTTAAAAAAGTTTAATATCGTTGTCGGCAGCACATCTCTCTGTGTAAACAGGGAGACGCGCTGCCAACATAATAATAATGGATGGGGACAAGCGTTTGGAGTAACTACCGCTCGTCCCCATCTATAGCTCCGTGTGACAGGAGCAAAGGAGCACCAATCAATGATGTCTCGTTGATCGGCGCTCGCTGCACCAGCCTCTTATCGGCTGGTGTAAAAGGCCTTTTAGTCTGCACCATCTTCTGCAAACTGATAAAATAATAATTGTAGGGAAACAAATCCCTAACCTCCTAGTCCACTCCATGATTGTTTCGTATATCAGAATAAATGGGGTTTGGGCTTGCTTGGTCTGCACTGCGGGCAACGCAATGGAGGAAGGTTTCTGCTGCAGCAAGCTACCTTCCAGCCAGGGATAGGGGAGCTTAATCCCTGCCCTTTTCTCTTATCTAGTGTCCATATTTTCTAACAGTCAACTAATACTAATATGACTAATTCAAGTCATAGGAATATATAAGCAGGATGAGAACCGTTGTTATGACTAATGGTGGCTTTTTTTTTCCCATCAGGTGCATGAGGGCAGCCATTATGAATTCCAAGTTACGGATAGAAGATGTGACCTATATTAATGCTCATGCCACCTCCACTCCTTTAGGTGATGCTGCTGAAAACAGAGCTATAAAAAGACTGTTTGGAGAACATGCACATTCGCTGGCAGTATCTGCAACGAAAGGAGCTACCGGTCATCTTCTTGGTGCGGCAGGTGCTATTGAAGCAGCATTCACAATTCTGTCGTGTTATCACGGAACATTACCACCTACTCTAAACCTTGACAGAACGGAGCCAGAATTTGACCTGAATTATGTCCCGCTTAAAGCACAAGAATGGAAAACCGGGAAGAGGCGTGTAGCTTTGAGCAACTCATTTGGCTTTGGAGGAACCAATGCTGCACTTTGTTTTGGAAGTTTGTGAAAAATATAGTTTTGTATTTGTAGAAGATAAAATTGTAATTTATTTGCATAAGTCCTAGATGCGGAGTACAAAGTCAATGCTATGCTGTTTCCCCACCTCAGCATTATTTCAATTGTGCACTTGGAATCTTTAAACTTGAATCCTGACATATTTATATGTAAATATTCTACAGAATAAAATAGGTATTTTATTATGAGAATTTTTATTTTTAGTTCTGCTTGTTTGTTGAAGGTGCTTAGTTTAGCATTTTTATAGAATTCTCTTAATCTAAGCTGTTCACATATTTTCATTGGGTTTTAGCACATTTCCAATGATCTGGACAACACATATATACAGATAAGTTATCCATATAGCCAAAATAAGCTCTCATCACAGCATAAGTGAACAAATATAAAACGTAACTTTTAATAATGTTAGTTAAAACTTGACAAATAGTCATATAGACCAATGTAACTGTTCAAAGAATCCCATCTGGGAAAGCAACAAGCCACATACAAATACATGAAACAAAACAAAAATAATCAGTATCCGCTATTACTGAAAGGGGTACTTAAAGGGACTGTCCAGGCTGGGGGCTGATGACCTATCCACAGTATAATCGGTGGGGGTCTGACCCCCGGAACCCACACCGATCAGCTGTTCTGGCTCCCTCTGGGTGCCGGAAGATATGCAGGGTTGGTGCTGGAAGCAGATGGCTCTGACCGCTGTATAGTGGCCGTTCTGCAGTACTGCAGCTCTGCTCCTACTCAAGTGAATAGAAGCAGAGCTGCAGTAAACCAGCATGGCTGCTATATAATGTACAGAGCCTTCTCCTTCCCGGCACTGACCCTGCATAGCTTCTGGCAGCCAGAAAAACTGATCGGTGCGGGGTCCGAGTGTCTGACCCCCACCGATTTAATATTCTGATGACCTAACCTGTGGATTAGTCATCAATATAAAAAACAGCCCCGAGCCTTAAGTCTTAAGCCCAGTCTTTTAATAGAGTAGGGACGGTTTTACCGTTAGTACCAAATATACGGTACACAATCATCTCTGCATTACAAAAAGTTTCTAGTTAAACGGGTTTCCCGCTTTGGCCAATCCCTACTTGTTAGAAGGGTCTCTTTAAAAATAAGCAAATCGGTGTGTTCCCTGCTGGTATCCTCCGCAACCTGCTTTGATCTATAGAGGAACCTGGCAGCAAGTGTTCATTTTCCCTGCAGCTCTGAATCCCCTTCTATTGACTCAGAATTCCCTGACGGGCTATATGAAAATGGGTTATCTAAACTAGACAACCCCTTTTTTACCTTTTTTTTTTTTTTTTTTTTTTTTTTTTACAGCATAATCCCTTCTTTGGCATTCGTTAGATAGTCATTTTTTTTTTTTTCTACAGTGAAATTGCCTACCTTTCATAAAGTTCTTCCTTTCTATAAAGTTATTTTAGAAAAAAATATTTTTATGCCATTTATCCATTCCCCATTTATAAAGTATAGGAAAATTTAAGACCACTTTTACAACAAGCATACGTTCATTTATGTGAAAAAAATATTGGCTACATTTACATACGTTTGACACCTAAAAAAAGTAAGGTTTCTCCCCTCCTCATTTTTAACTACTTAAAGGGGTATTTTCATCTTAAGGTCCTCGATCGAATGTGCATGATGTCGATCGGCGCTCATTTGCTCTATTTACATGGAGAAATTATTTTACATATGAGGACAAACGATCGTTAGTCTGATATAGGCCATAAATGTCTGATGTGAGTCCCCCACCGCCATCCCGCCTGGTGATACAGCTGTTGGCTGCCGCAACCAGGCAAAGAATCAGTGGAGAGGAGATGAGGAATTACAGAAAAAGCTGAGTTTGCATAGAAGTTAATGGGAGTTACAGAAACAGCCAAACACAGAGAACTCCGCTCTTTCCATAACTCCCGGCCACCTCTTCACTGATTCTACGTCTAGATGCAGTGGCCAGCGGCCGCCTCACCAGATAGAATGAGATTGGGGGACACCTATTTGAGAGTTGGGGTTTCCCCATTTTTGGGGATTTCTCTTTAAGCCATTCGCTCTGCGGTATAACTGATATGCTAACTGTGATATCAAATATGTATTATTTTTTTTTTTTTTAAATGTTTCCATAATATAAGCACTTTTATTGTATGCCAAAAATGGGAATGTATACTAAAGTATGATTGTCACATTGACTTCCATTCTAAAGGAAAAACCATCTTGCGTGTATGTAATGTAAAGCCCTACACAATTCCCTACTCTAGAAAAGGTATATTTGAGACGGGGCACAAAAATATAAGCTAGAATGGCATATGTTTGCTCCATAGAAAACAATGGAACACTTCCAAGATTTATTAAAGATAATTATATTTTTGGGACAAAAAAAACAACACATTTTCAAAAGTATAGAAAAAAAAAAGTTCTGTGCCACGGGGGTAAAATCACTGTGATCTATTACAAAGCTATGAATTTAAGATCTAGGTAAAAATAAAGAGAGCAATCGGCACATACACCTTGTACACAGGTGCAAATAGCAAGCAGCGTTATCCACGTGAATGGCCAGCAGCCTTCCTTGGAAGATATAAACCTTTGTGGTGCTCAGTGTCAAAAATGGATACAGTAATGCAAAATTCACAAGCAAGGAAGAAAAAAGACACATCACTCACTAGATCCAAGTTTTCTTCACTTTGTTTTCTTATTTCTATTTGGTAAAAGTCACATGGGTACAGGGATACAAACGCAGTACTCCCTGAAAAGACCGGCACGACAGCCGGTTCATGTCACATGACCCTTCATCCTGGTGCCTCACATGGTATGTATCACATGTGTTTTTATAGCGATCACATGAGTGCAACATAGTATCACGTGTGTTGTATAAAAAGCATAACATAAAACAACATACAAGACATACAGAAGGTAACAAATATGGTTCCATGAGACCGCACAAATGCCTAAAAAGGCAATGATAATTTATACTTTGTATCTTAACCCTTAGTTAGATGAGCATGGTGTTCCAATCATTGCGATCATTTAACCCCATAGGTCCCAGCGCATCGAAGCGTACAATCCACAGTGATTCGAATTTTAACAGCTTTTCATGCCTATCATGATCCGGATTTACCTGCATTAATCCTGCAAACTTCATACACCTTCATGACATTCTCATATATGTTGGATTAAACGTGGGGAATCCTTCCCCGTAATAATAGATCTGCAGTATTGCCTAAACCTAATAAACCTAGGTCGAATAATTTTGCCAATGTAAAGGAAGGGGCATGGACACTTAATATAATATACCACATAATCAGTCCAGTATCGGCGAGCCCACTTTTATACACCTTTCACCTATAATAAATTTACAAAAGGAGCATGTGCCACATCTGTGGTTACCAGGAGACGGGAATCGATCCAACCTTGTGCCCTGACTCGAGACAAACTGAATTTAAGACGTAGAGCTATTGACGCGAGATGAAAAACAGATGAAAAAAAAGAGCACTAAACTACCAAAATATACCGAAAATATTAAAAGTTTATTTAAATGACATAAAGGTTAAAATAAATTAACAATCCTAAAGAGGCAAATAAAGCATAATTACAAAAAAGACACCGGCTGTATGTGGACAGACGAGAGGGGGAATCATGAAAAACGTTACCTTATCTGCATAAATGCGCTGTTATGTAGAAGGTCAAGATACCTCACTCAAAGAATCAATTACGGTATCTATTTCCCACTAAAATATAACAATGCCAGAAATACAAACAATAATAATGGCATATAAACCTCAGCAGGGTACATTAGCCATGATCCAAGGTCTCATCACCATGGCGAGATAGATTGATTCTTTGAGTCACAGTGAATTTATGCAGATAAGGTAATGTTTTTCATGATTCCCACTCATGTCCTTCCGCAAACACCCTATGTATTTTTTGGATTTATTTTCCTCTTAATTTTTGGTAATTTATTTTAATCTGTAATTTAAATAAACACTTTATATTTTGGGTACATTTTGGTAGTTTAGTGCTCCTTTTATTTAATTTGGTATAGACTATTGTGGAGTTTCTGCCGTTATATTTAAAAAAAAAAAAAAAGGGGATACATTATAATATTGGTGTTCGTTGTGCCCAGCCCCACTATTGCTGTCATGTGAGCTTTGTAGCTTGGGCTTCATGCACATGGCCATATAATGAATCCGTGTTTCACGGATCTATAAAACGGTGCCCACAGACAGCTATGGGCTCATACTGTACCTCCATGTGCCTCCTATACTGAGACATACAGGTTGTGGTTTTTTCACGGATACACACGGAATACATGCCGTATTAGGTAAGTATTCTCCTCTAGAAGCAATGAGATCATGGAGTCACCATATGACTCCGTAATATATAAGCATAGGGACTCCGTGTGCTGCCGTACAAGCTCTGTTCACACTGCTTAGCTAAAAGTATGAGGCCTTAGCCTTCCCATGATATCGTTTAATAAGACATAAAGAAAGTAGCTTTTTCTGTCAAAAACTGAATGCAGAAATCTGGAACACAAATTTGCGATCTTACAAGACAAATAAAGCATGCAGTTATAACAGCAATAGAGTATCAATCCTTTTTTTTTTTTTCATATAGATTTTAAAATCCTAAATGTTTCATAATCTGGTGTCTATTGAATACTCATGATGACTTATTAAGACCTTGACATAGAGTGTGAGCTTAATTTCTATTAAATACAGATGATCACATGCAGAGCACTGATAAGGGATGTTACTGGCATTGGGGAGAAAGAAAAGAATAACATACTGAATCTTACCTATTTTGGTGTTAAGGGACGAAGGAATTTTTTCGTTTTTGCATCGCCGCATTGTAAAAGGCATAACTTTTTTATATTTTTGTTTATATTCTGCCAGTGTTTTTTTTAAATTAATTTATGTTGTTCACCAATGGGTCTGTACGATTGCTGCAATACTGAATAAGTAAACTTTTTTCTACATTTTACTACTTTTGAACCATAAAAGCTTTTTTCATGGAATAAAAAAATGGTTTTAGGTGACTGCATTTCGAGAGTCATTTTAAATTTTCAAAGGCATGTGGAAGACTTTGAAATTAAGCGAAAACAGTTTTTAGGCCACCCAAAAATTGCTGATTTGTTATCACTTTGACATTATCTTACACAGTATAGTACATATAGTTACATAGTTAGTACGGCTGAAAAAAGACACATGTCCATCAAGTTCAACCAAGGGAAGGGAAAAGGGAAGGAAAAATTTCTACACATAGGAGCTAATATTTTTTTGTTCTAGGAAATTATCTAACCCTTTTTTAAAGCCATCTACTGTCCCTGCTGTGACCAGCTCCTGCGGTAGGCTATTCCATAAATTCACAGTTCTCACTGTAAAGAAGCCTTGTCGCCTCTGCAGCTTGAACCTTTTTTTCTCCAGACGGAGGGAGTGCCCCCTTGTTTTTTGAGGGGGTTTTACAAGGAACAGGATTTCACCATATTTTTTGTATGTGCCATTAATATATTTATATAAGTTAATCATGTCCCCCCTTAGTCGTCTTTTTTCAAGGCTAAATAGGTTTAATTCTTTCAATCTTTCCTCATAACTTAAATTCTCCATGCCCCTTATTAGCTTCGTTGCTCTTCTTTGTATTTTTTCCAACTCCAGGGCATCCTTTCTATGAACTGGAGCCCAGAACTGAACTGCATATTCTAGATGAGGCCTCACTAATGCTTTGTAAAGTGGCATTATTACATCCCTGTCCCGCGAGTCCATGCCTCTTTTAATACACGACAATATCCTGCTGGCCTTTGAAGCAGCTGATTGACACTGCATGCTGTTATTGAGTTTATGATTTACAAGTACACCCAGATCCTTCTCAACAAGTGAATCCGCCAGTGTAGCGCCCCCTAGGACATATGATGCATGCAGGTTGTTGGTACCAAGATGCATAACTTTACATTTATCTACATTAAACTTCATTTGCCAAGTGGACGCCCAAACACTTAGTTTGTTTAAATCTGCCTGTAATTCATGAACATCTTCCATAGTCTGAACTATATTACATAGCTTGGTGTCATCTGCAAAAATAGAAATAGTGCTATTAATCCCTTCCTCTATATCATTAATAAATAAGTTGAATAATAGTGGTCCCAGCACTGAACCCTGGGGTACACCACTTATAACCGGGGACCATTCAGAGAAGGAATCATTGACCACAACCCTCTGGATACGGTCCTTGAGCCAATTCTCAATCCAATTACAAACTATATTTTCTAAACCTATAGTCCTTAATTTACCCATTAGGCGTCTATGGGGGACAGTGTCAAATGCCTTTGCAAAGTCCAAAAACACTAAATCCACAGCGGCCCCTCTGTCTAGACTTCTGCTCACCTCTTCATAAAAACAGATTAGGTTAGTTTGACAACTTCTGTCCTTAGTAAAACCGTGCTGGCTGTCACTTATAATGCTATTTATTGTCACATAATCCTGTATATAGTCCCTCAATAGCCCCTCAAACATTTTCCCCACGATGGATGTTAAGCTTACTGGTCTATAATTACCCGGGGAAGACCTAGAGCCCTTTTTGAAAATAGGCACCACATTTGCCCTGCGCCAGTCCCTTGGCACTATACCTGTCACTAGAGATTCTCTGAATATTATGAAAAGGGGGACAGAAATAACTGAACTAAGCTCTTTAAGAATTCTAGGGTGTAACCCATCTGGTCCCGGAGCCTTGTGCACATTTATTTTATTTAATTTAGCTTGGACCATCTCTACATTCATCCAATTCAGTATATCAACTGATATATTAACAGCACTGGCACCGGCTACATCAGCTGCTCTTTCTTCTGTTGTATATACAGAGCTAAAGAACCCATTTAGTAACTCTGCCTTCTCTTGATCCCCTGTGATCAACTCCCCATTACCATTATCTAGGGGTCCTACATGTTCAGACCTTGGCTTTTTTGCATTTATATGCTTGAAGAATTTTTTAGGATTTGTTTTACTATCCTTGGCCACCTGCCTTTCATTTTGTATTTTTGCTAATTTTATTACATTTTTACAGATTTTATTAAGCTCTTTATATTTTACAAAGGCTACAGCTGTACCCTCAGATTTGTATTTTTTAAATGCCCTTTTTTTGTCATGTATTGCCCCTTTCACAGAAGGTGTAAGCCATGTGGGGTTTAATTTGAGTCGTTTATACTTATTACCTGTAGGAATAAATTTTGCACTATAATAACTCAAAGTAGATTTGAAAATCTCCCATTTATCATTTGTTCCATTATTTGACATTAGTTCTTCCCAGTCTATATCCTGAATTGCAGCCCTCATCCTGGGGAAATTGGCTTTCTTAAAATTAAATGTTTTTGCCCTCCCAGCCTGCGTTTGTTTTTTACAGTATAGGTAAAATGTAACTATATTATGATCACTGTTACCGAGGTTTTCACGAACATTGACATTCCCAACAAGATCTGCATTATTAGAAATGACCAGATCCAACAGAGCTTCACCTCTAGTCGGGTCTTCCACAAACTGGCCCATAAAATTTTCCTGCAACAGGTTGAGGAAATGTCTCCCCTTTGCAGTTGAAGCCGAACCATGACACCAATTAATATCCCGGAAATTAAAATCTCCCATTATCACTACAGTACCCGCCTGTGCAGCCCGCTCCATCTGTTTATATATCTGACCTTCCATCTCCTCAGTTATATTGGGGGGTCTATAGATTACACCAAAAGTAATTTTTTCAGTGTTTACCTCCCTTTCTAGTTCCACCCACAAGGTTTCAACCTCCTCACAGTCTTCACCCACTATTGTCTCTTTCACACTCGCCTTCATATCACTTCTCACATACAGACATACACCACCACCTTTCCTATTTGTCCTGTCTTTACGAAAAAGTGTAAAACCCTGTAGATTTACAGCCCAGTCATGTGAAGAGTCCAGCCATGTTTCAGCAACACCAACTATATTTATATTTTCTTCCAGTATCAAGGCCTCCAGCTCCCCCATTTTGCTTGCTAGACTTCTGGCATTTGTGAACATACACTTTAACTTGCCTGTCAGTTTTTCACTTTTATTATCAGAAATGTGATTTGACATTAATCGGTCCTTTTTATTTACACTGATGTTTTGTAACGAAAGGATCTCCTTATCTTGTTGTCTAGTCCTCTCCCCACATTCTGTTTCTCCCCCCACCAATATAGTCTGACCCCTCTCTAACCTGGCGACCCCTTTTTTTTCTACATTGACCTCCCTCCTCAGCCCTAGTTTAAATACTCCGCCACCCCAGCTAGAATTCTCTCCCCCAGCACAGCGGACCCCCTTCCATTTAGGTGCAAATCATCTGCAGAATACAGTTTGTACCCCAATGAAAAGTCAGCCCAGTGCTCTAGGAACCCAAATCCTTCTCCTCTACACCAAGACTTCAGCCATGCATTTAACTCCCTAAGCTCCCGCTGTCTTTCCTGTGATGCGCATGGCACAGGCAGTATTCCTGAGAATACAACCTTGGAGGTCCTTCCCTTCAGCTTGTAGCCTAGTTCTTTAAAATTATTCTTAAGGCTCCTCCACCTACCATTTATTCTGTCGTTGGTACCGACATGGACCACGACAGCTGGATCATCACCAGCCCCTCCCAGCAATTTGTCCACCCGTTCCACCACATGCCGAACCCTGGCACCAGGGAGACAGCAAACCATTCGGTTGAGGCGGTCTTGGCGACAAATTATTCTATCCGTCTTCCTGATTATAGAATCCCCTACAACTATCAATTGTCTTGGCTTGCCTGCATTACCATCCCGCCGACTACTAGCTGGGCTGTTCTCCCGGCTGTTAGGGAGATCAGTATCCACTAGGGCTGCCTTTTCTGAGACTGACACCCTCGCATCATCACCCAACCTGGCAATTTTGCTTGGAATGCCAGAAACCGGATCGGCCTTCCTTGTCTTTGACCCCTTTCTACTGCCCCTAACTACATTAACCCAGCTACTTACCTGATCCTGCTCACCCATGTCTTCACCCTCCAGTTCTAACCCACTAATTGCATGCTCTGTGAGCAGCAAGCTCCGCTCAAAATTGTCTATCCTCCTCAGTGTTGCATTCTGCTCCTCCAGATCTCTAATACGAGCTTCCAGGTGAACAACATGCTCACATCTGCCACAGAGATATTCACCCTGGAACTCCGGCTCCAGTCGTGTATACATATGACAAACTGTGCACTGAAGAAAACCTCCAATCTTGCTATCCATTATCCAAGTTACACCAAAACAGCGAACAATTGTCAAAGAAAAAGAAGAGTACTTACTGGGGCTTCAACTCCTCTTTTCAACTCCGGTTTTAGAACTCCACTTAGTTCACAAGCCACTTAAACCACCAAGCTCAGAAAGAGCAAGCTCAAAATGAGGTCTGATGACTAATTTATACCACCTGTGTCCAGTTAACCCCTTCCCCCTCGTCAACTGCTGAGCTGGAACGAATCTGCAAGGGAAAAAAAAAAAAAATTTACAATTTTTTTTTTTAAATTGTGTGAGTTTTTGCTATCTTCTATTTGCTAGCAATCAAAACAGATTCACAAACACAGAAATACAGCAACACAATACAGAAGTACAGCAACACAATCCGGTTTTAGAACTCCACTTAGTTCACAAGCCACTTAAACCACCAAGCTCAGAAAGAGCATATATATTTGTTTTGAACTGCAGTTCAACGTTTTTACGGAATAAAACATGAAAAAGTCTGGGGGAATGGGTAATCTTGAATGGGGTATATTTTTGGGCATCATTCTCTCGGAGCGATTTAAGAGATTTAAACAGGCAGAGATATAGCAGATGTTTGAAAATTTTTGCAGAGTTGGAAACATTGGGTTTGTTCAACTTGGAAAATACACTTTACAACTGATCTAAATGTAGGACTACTTTTCAATGACCGTCAATCTACTGCCATATAATAAAGATTGCTGCTGACTAGATTTGTTTCTATTTTTCTTCTTTTTAAATGACCACATCTGACTTCAAAAAATTAGTGACCAGAAGGAATTAAAGTTTTTTTTTCAGACCAAAGACTTTTATGGCATATACACAGAATGTGGCATAAATGTCTGATAGGTGGCGGTCTGACTTCTGGGCCAAGGCCTAGGGGGGAGAACTAGTTCCTATAACACCCATTTTGCAATACAAGGCAGACACAATTAGGAGGAGGGGCCAGGGGAGCTATGGAAACAAAGCCCCCATTGAGGGAACTTACTACATATGATGTCAATATGCCCTAATAGGGCACCTTGAAAGGGGTTGTCCTAATGTAAATGTCATTACCTGGTTTACATTGGAAAATGTTCCTACTGTCCTGTTAACAAAGGACCATGTCCATAAATACATTCTCTTAACAGACTTGAGAGCAGTCCTTGCCTGATAAAGTATTGAAGCACTTCAAAACCTGTTGCAATAGTCCAAGATGCAGTCTTTGTTTTCTAGAATAAGGCACCCCATGCTTTTACCTAAGATAAGTGATTTTATTTTCAACCCACAGACAGTATTTTTCTTTTAGCTCTTAGGGTATGATCACATAGGGTGGATACACTGCGTAAAATCACACTGCATATTCGCCCTGTGCGCCGCAGGGAATTCCTGCCGAAAAACCACAACAAATTGTGCTGCAGTTTTTCGACCAGAACGTCCGTTGCGGAAAACGGCACCTTAAAAAAGTTTTATACTTAAGTAGCCATGGCGACGCGTCCCTCTGCCGTCCTGTAGCCTGGCCTCCTGGGATAATGTTTCATCCCATGTGACCGCTGTAGCCTGTGATTGGCTGCAGAGGTCACATGGGATGAAACATCATCCTAGGTGGCCGTCCTGGATGAACAAACACAGAATTCTCGGTTAGTATAAGATTTTATTTATTTTCTGAGTCACGTTTTTTGTGGCGGAATCGCTGCTTTCCCGCCTCAAAAAAACGCAACAGCTTCTGTTTGTTGCGGGTTTTACCTCCCCATTGAATTCAATGGGGAAAACCCACAATAAATAAGCAGCATTTCCGCAAATACAATTGACATGCTGTGGTTTAAAAAAAACGCACCGCAGGTTATTTTCTGAGCGTTTTTTCTGCTCAGCATTTACCCAGCGTGTGGATGAGAATTTTTTGAAATCTCATCCGTTTTGCCTCTACTGTATTATGCTGCAGATTTTCCGTATCGAATGTCGTTGCGGAAAATCCACAGTATTTACGCTACGTGTGAACTTACCCTTACTTTGGTGCATTATAATAGAAGCTCCTGGCTATATACACTATATGGACATTTATGACATCCCATTCTAAATCCATAGGCATTATTATGGAGTTGGTTCACCGTTTGCATCAAAATAGATACCACTCTCCTGGGAAGGTTTTCTACAAGATTTTGTGTGCCTGTAGGAATTTTTGCCCATTCGTTCTGTGCGGGCCAGTCAAGTTCTTCCACACCAAACTCACCCAGCCATGCCTCTATAGACATTGCTTTGTGCACTGGGGCACAGTCATGCTGGAACAGAAATGGGCTTTCCTCAAACTGTTTCCACAAAGTTGGAAGCATACAATTGTCCAAAATGTATTTGCATGCTGAAGCATTAAGATTTCTCTTCACTGGAACTATGGGGCCCAGGCGAACCCCTGAAAAACAATCCCATAGCATTATCCCTCCTCCCCCAAACTTTACAGCTGGCACAATGCAGTCAGTCAGGTAATGTTCTCCTGGCATTCGCTAAACCGAGACTTGTCCATCAGACTGCCAGATAGAGAAGGTTGATTCATCACTCCACAGAACACGTTTCCATGCTTTACACCAAACCAATCGACGCTTGGCATTATGCTTAGTAATGTAAAACTTGCATGCAGCTGCTCGGTCATGGAAACCCATGCCATGAAGCTTCCTGTGCACAGTTTTTGTGCAGATGTTAATGCCAGTGGAGGATTGTACTCCAACGCTCTGCAGTTATTGAGTCAGCAGAACTTTAGCGACTTTTATGCACTATGCACCTCAACACTCAGCTCTGTAACTTCACGTGGTCTGCCACTTCATAGCTGAGTAGCTGGGTTCTTAACCCCTTACCGCACCAGGACGCACAGGTACGTCCTGCATTGAAGTGCTTTAAGGCACCGGGACGTACCGGGGCGTCCTGGCTAAAAACTGTCACCCTGTCAAAGGACAAGGTGACAGAACTGTGCCGTCACCTGTTTATGACAGTTGATCGGCACAGTAAGACGGCAGGGGACCAATCACAGCTCCATGACGTAGTGTATGTGATGGCGCTGGCTCAGAAGCTGAGACAGCGCTATCACCGGTGGTAATCAGCTGTCCGACACCCCTCTGCAACGGCCAGGACCGGAGCTAGGCTCCCATCATGCCAATTAACTCCTTCGATTCATCGATCAACACGATCGATGCATCGAAGTGTCTTGTAGCCTGTCGGCAACCACGATGGTTGCCACAGTCGCGGGTGTCAGCTGTTTGTCACAGCTGACATCGTGCGCTAACGGCCAGGACCGGAGCTAGGCTCCGATCCGGCCGATTAACCCCTTAGATGCAGCTATATCGCTGCATCTAGTTGATTAGATCGCACCCTATGGTTGCTAATGACAACCATCGGCACCCGTGGGTGTTCCGATGGTTGTTATGGCAACCGTAGCCTAACAATCGCTTCCTAGTATGGAAGCCTATTAGGCCCCGCCGGAAGGCAAAGCCTAGTAGGCTCGCTGTCAGTGAATAGCTGACAGCTCTAATACACTGCACTATGTAGGTAGTGCAGTGTATTAGAATAGCGATCAGAGCTTCATGCCTTCAAGTTCCCTAGTGGGACACCAAAAAAGTTAAAACAAGTTAATAAAAATGTGTAAAAAAGTAACAAAAAATAAGTTTCATGTTAAAAAACACTATAACAGCCTTTTTTCCTATAATAAGTCTTTTATTATAGGAAAAACATAAAAAAAAGTACACATGTGGTATCCTCGTGTCCATAACGACCCAAACTATAAAAATATCACGCTATTTTACCCGTACAGTGAACACCGTAAAAAATTAAATAAAAAACTGTTCCAGAATCGCTGTTTGTTAGTCACTACCCCTAGTAAAACAATAAAAAAGGGATCTAAAAGTTGCATGTACCCCAAAATTATACCATTAAAAACTGCAGCCCGTCCCGCAAAAAACAAGCCCTCCCACAGCTTTTTTGACGGAAAAATAAAAAAGTTATGTCTCTCAGAATATGGTGACACAAAAAATTAATTATTTGAAACAAAAGTGATTTTATCGTGCAGACGCTGCAAAACATAAGAAAAACTACATACATATGGTATCGCCATAATCGTACCGACCCGCAGAATAAAGTTCAATTGTCATTCATGGCGCATGCGAACGCCGTAAAAAAATAAATAATAAAAAACATCAGAATTGCAGGTTTTTGGTCACCCGGCTTGCCAAAAAAATGAAATACAAAGTGATCAAAAATCGCATGTACCCCAAAATGGTACCAATGAAATCTACAGATTGTCCCGCAACAAATAAGCTCTCACCCAGCTCCGGTGGAGAAAAATAAAGAAGTTGTGGGTCTCAGAATATGGCGATGCAAAATGTGCAGAGTGTCCAAAAGCGGATAAGATCTGGCACCATTTATCAGTGCGACACTGGCCACACATCTGTGGATAATTATTTATTTACCCAATTATTATACCCTCTTATTATACCCTGACGTACTCCGCACAGCTTACTTATGCCCCCCCCCCGCGTTATAAACTGAAATACAAGCAAAACGCCAAACAAAACTACCACTAAGCAAAATCTGCACTCCAAAAGCCAAATGGCGCTCCCTCCCTTCTGAGCCCTGCAGCGTGCCCAAGCAGCAGTTTACGTCCACATATATGGCATCTTCATACCTGGGAGAACCCGCTTAACAGTTTGAGGTATTTGCCTTCAGTGACACAAACTGGACACAAAATATTGTGCACTAAAATGGCACATACCTGTGGAAATTTGCAATTTTCACTTTGCACCATCCACTGAACGTTCATTTCTAATAGAAAAAAAAAACCTGTGTGGTCAAAATGCTCACTACACCCCTTAATACAATGCCTTCGGGGGTGCAGATTCCAAAATGGGGGTCACTACTTGGGGGTTTGCTTTACTATTTGACCCCAGAGCCCTGCCATTGTGGGCTAATGCTGCGAAAATCACCAAAATAGGTCTCACATGCGCCTTTTACTCCTAAGCCCTGTCATATGTCCAGGCAAATGATAAATGCCTTGAGGGGTGTAGTTTACAAAATGAGGTCACTTCTCATGGTTTTACACTCTACTCTGGTACCTAAGGGAGCTCTGCAAATGCGACATGGCGCCCATACACCAGTCCAGCAAAATCTGTGCTCTAAAAGCCACATTGCGCTCCTTCCATTTTGAGCTCTGCCATGTGCCCAAACAGCAGTTTAGGGCCACATATGGTGTATTGCCGTACTCAGGAGAAATTGGGTAACAAATTATGTGTTTTTTTATTTATTTTCACTGCCTCATTCTAATACAATCTATGAAACACCTGTGTGATCAAAATGCTCAGTACACCCCTAGATGATTACCCTGAGGGGTATATTTTCCAAAATGGAGTCACTTCTCAGTGGTTTCTACTGTAAAGGTACCTCAGGGGCTCTGCAAATGCGACATGGCGCCCAAAAAACAATCAACCAAAATCTACATGCCAAGTAGCACTCCTGCCATTCTGAGCCCTGCGGTGTATCCAAGCAGCAGTTTATGACCACATAAGGGGTATTTACGTACTCGGGAGAAATTGCTTTCCATTTTTTGGGGCGCTTTTCTCCTTTATTCCTTGTGAAAATGAAAAAAATTAAACATTTTAGTGGAAAGAATGTAGATTTTCATTTTCACTGCATAATCCCAATAATTCAGCAAAAAAACTGTGGGGTCAAAATGCTCACTATACCGCTAGATAAATTCCACGAGGGGTATAGTTTCCCAAATGGGGTCACTTTTGCCGGGTTTGCACTATTTTGGCCCCTCAGTGGCTTTGCAAATGTGACATGGGGCCGCAAACCATTCCAGCAAAACTTGAGCTCCAAAAGTCAACTGGCGCTCCGTCCTTTCTAACCCCCGCCGTGTGTCCAAACAGCAGTTTATTACCACATATGGGGTATTGCTGTGCTCAGAAGAGTTTGCTTTACAAATATTGGGGTGTTTTTTCTCCTTTATCTATTGTAAAAATTAAAAAATGTGAGCTAAAACTACATTTTATTAGAAAAAATGTAGATTTTCAATTTCACGGCATAATTCCCATAAATTCAGCAAAAACCGTGTATGGTGAAAATGCTAACTATACCCCTAGAAAAATTCCTTGAGGAGTGTAGTTTCCAAAATGGGGTCACTTTTGGGGAGTTTCCACTGTTATGGTCCCTCCAGGGCTTTGCAAACACGACATGGCACCGAAAACCATTCCAGCAAAATCTGCGCTCCAAAATCCAAATGGCCCTCGTTCCCTTCTGAGCCCTGCCGTGGGTCCAAACAGCAGTTTATTACCACATATGGGGTATTGCCGTAATCGGGAGACATTGCTTTACAAATGTTGGGGTGCTTTTTCTCCTTTATTCCTTGTAAAAACGAAAACACCGTTTTTTCAGAAGGAGGGGTGTAGTTTCCAAAATGGGGTCACTTTTGGGGGGTTTCCACTGTTTTGGCACCACAAGACCTCTTCAAACCTGACATGGTGCCTAAAATATATTCTAATAAAATAGAGGCCCTAAAATCCACCAGGTGCTCCTTTGCTTCTGAGGCCTGTGTTTCAGTCCATTACCATACTAAGGCCACATGTAGGATATTTCTAAAAACTGCAGAATCTGGGCAATAAGTATTGAGTTGCGTCTCTCTCGTAAAACCTTCTGTGTTACAGAAAAAACAGTATTACAAATTAATTTCGTTAAAAAAAAATAGAAATTTGTAAATTTCACCTCTACTTTGCTTAAATTCCTGTGAAATGCCTAAAGGGTTAAAATAATTTCTGAATGCTGTTTTGAATACTTTGAGGTGTGCAGTTTTTAAAATGGGGTGATTTGTGGGGACTTTCTAATATATAAGGCCCTCAAAGCCACTTCAGAATTGAACTGGTCCCTGAAAAAATATCCTTTTGAAATTTTCTTGAAAATGCGAGAAATTGCAGCTAAAGTTCTAAGCCTTGTAACGTCCTAGAAAAATAAAAGGACGTTCAAAAAACAATGCAAACATAAAGTAGACATATGGGAAATGTTAACTAGTAAATATTTTGTGTGGTATTACGATCTGTTTTACAAGCAGATACATTACAATTTAGAAAAATGCAGATTTTTGAAAATTTTCTCTAAATTTTGGTGTTTTTTACAAATAAATATTGAATTTAACAACCAAATTTTTTCAGTATCATAAAGTACAACATGTCACGAGAAAACATTCTCAGAATCGCTTGGATAGGCAAAAGCATTCTGGAGTTATTACCACATAAATTAACACGTCAGATTTGCAAAAATCGGCTGTGTCCACAAGGCCAAAACAGGCTTAGACACTAAGGGGTTAAACGCGTTTACTTTGCGATGATAACACTCAGATCGTGGAATATCTAGGAGAGAAGAAACTGACTTGTTGCAACAGTGGCATCCTATTACAGTACAAAAGGGAATTCAGTAAGCTCTTTATCTTTTGTAAAGGCAGAGTGCATGGCTAGGTTTTATACACCTGGCAATGGGACTGAATGAAAAACCTGAATTCAATAATTAAGGTGCATTCCAATACTTTTGTCCATTTAGGGTAGATGCTATACCGGTCAGTTTATATCTACACAGTCGAGTCAAATTATTATGACCACCTCCTACTTTCGACGTCGGCAGCGCATAGCCCATGAAGGAAGTGATGTGTCATGGGCTGTCTTGGTGGGTATATAAGGTGTGCGATAGGCTGTTTAAACACATCGCTCGTTGCCATGGGTAAAAGAGGCGATTTATCAGAGTTGCAAAAGGGATGATTATTGGCTTTCGGGCCAAAGGTGGCAGTATTTCTCAAACAGCGCAGTTTGTGAACTGTTCGCGTGCTGCAGTGGCGAAAATGTATCGTGAGTGGACAAATGCAATCATTGGGTATAACCGATGTGGAAACTGCGGAGCACCACATGCCATCAATGTGCGAGGTGAAGGTCGGCTACGCGAGGGCCGAACGACACGCTAAAGTGAAGCAGCTCACCGTGAAAATCAACCAGGGGGCTACCAGATGTGTGTCTAAAACAACAGTTCAGCGAACCCTACTGTGCATGGGGCTCCGAAGCAGACGGATGATCACTGCTCTTATGCTAACAAAGGTGCATCAGAAAAAAAGGCTTCAATTTGCATGGCAGTTGTACCACCGACGACTGGCAAAGGGTTGCTGATGAGTCACAGTTTCAGTTTCATCGAATGGATGGACGTTGGCGTATCAGGCGAGAAATATCAGAGAACAAACACCCTGCAACCATTGCTGGAAGAACACAAGCTGGTGGTGGCAGCGTTATGGTCTGGGGAATTTTTTTTATGGCATTCTCTGGGCCCACTAATTCATGTAGAAGGATCTATGAACCGATTTGGGTATGAATCCATTGTTGCAGACCACGTCCACCCATAAATGCTGTTTGTCTTCCCTGGGGCAGATGGAATCTTCCAGCAAGACAATGTAACATGTCACACGACTAGAAATGTCCGACAGTGGTTGGAAGAGCACGACCAAGACTTCCAACTACTTCCCTGAACCCCTAATTTCGTCAGACTTGAACCCAATTGAGTATCTGTGGGACCACCTCGATCATCTTGTTCGCTCTATGGATCCTAACCCATGCACCTTCCAGCAAATGTGGGATGCAGTACAGTCAGTATGGCTCCAGATACCTGAGACCACCTACCAGCACTTTATTGAGACACTCCCAGCCCGTCTAGCTGCTGTCCGTGCTGCACACGGCCGTTACTCTGGATATTAGCTGGTGGTCATAGTAATGTGACTCGACTGTGAATATTTGCCATTATACTTGAGTATATGTATTATACTGGAGCTAGGCAACAACTGTCATAAATAATACCCAGATACAGTACAGTAAATGTAAAGTTTCTATTTTAGAGGTAAAACGATAAAATGTCATTCTATTTTATGTCAAATATGTAAAATTTTTACCCATTTGTAAACTAAATTAAGTAGCCATCAAATAATTTTTTTTTCTTGCTCAGACCATTTGAACTTTTATGAGCACATTTGGTTTATAGTTTTAATACAGATCAGGGACTCTTTCCTCCATAATAGCATTGCTTATTTCTTCCATATTTTAATTATTTTGTTCCGCATTTGTTATACTTAACGTTTTAATAACTATCAAAATAGTTTTTCCAATAATAATTTTTATGTATATTGTCTTTTTAACATACTTGGAAATACAAGTATGGAAACTGTTACTCTTAAATGTTTAGAATCACTAAGGTCTATAAACTACAGTACTTAGAACTAAAAGCAGTTCATATTCACTGCCAGTTAAACAGACACAAGCTCATTGGCATTAAATTTAAATTAATTTACATCGCTGGGTTCTTAAAGAATTGCTCATTAAAAGGACTTTAAAAGAGGTTAAAAACTATCTAGAGATGAAGAACATGGGATAGTTGATGTGCATGTGGATGTAAACATCTCTTCCAGATGGTGCACAAATGACATTGTGACAATTCTGGATGAAGTATTTTTAGATGCTGATGGAATAGAAATGACTGACAGCATGTGAACAATAGAGAGGCAGGTGGTCTGCTGTACACTAAAGCAAATTTTGTCTAGCTTTAGTAATGGCAAGCAGGATACGAAACAGACAGATGAAAACATTTGATTAAAACCAATGACAGTTGCAGATTTAAAGAAATATACACTTAAAGAGGCTCTGTCACGACATTATAAGCGCCCCATCTTCTACATAATGTGATTGGCACTGTAATGTAGATTACAGCAGTGTTTTTTATTTAGAAAAACGATAAATTTTGATGGAGATATGACCTATTTTAGATTTATGCTAATGACTTTCTTAATAGACAACTGTGTTTTTACTTTTTGACCAAGTGGGCGTTGTGGAGAGAAGTGTATGATGCTGACCAATCAGCGTTTTACACTTCTCTCCATTGATGCACTTAGTACAGCGTGATCTCGCAAGATCATGATGTGCAGTCACATACTCACACATTAACGTTACTGAAGTGTCTTGAGAGTTAATAGACATCGCTTCTAGCCAGGACGCGATGTCTATTCACAATCCCGACACTTCGGTAACGTTTGTGTGGGATTTACAGCACAGCAAGGGTAATCTCGCGAGATCAAGCTGTAAATGACAGCACAGAGTGATCTCGATGTGCTGTGCTATAAGTCCCACACAAATGTTACCAAAGTTTTGGGAGTGTGAATAGACATCTCGTCCTGGCTGGAAGCGATGTCTATTAACTCTCAAGACACTTCAGTAACGTTAATGTGTGAGTATGTGGGCAAACAATTGAAATATTCTATCTTTCCGACTTTTTTCTTCTACATATGTGAATTTTTAATCGTATTCATTGCCGTGTGCATCTTTTGGGGTGTTAGTACTTTATTACAGATGAGCATTATGCCAAAGGACCTCTTGATCTGCGGTTTTTCAAAACTTAATCCACAGTATATACAAGGGAATATTACACTTGGTTCTATATATTCTCCAAGAGTACAGATCCCCATACAGTTATGCAACGGGCATTTTCTCAAATATTTGTATATTTAATTTTCGCATAAGTTCCACACACATAGGATCAACTTGGATTACCAAGGGTTATTTTTCTACACGCACCGTTAATTGCTACAGGTGCTTGATTGAACTATACCGCCCTAACCAGGGATCTAGAGTATAAACCCAGGAAACCCACACTACTAATAAATACTAGCCATGAGTTCGAAACGCATAGGCTCCAGCACATACTACCTGAAACCACCTCGCTACTGCGTCTGTTTACATTTTATCCTTTTTAAATTACAATAAAAATGGGAACTTTGATTCCCTTTTAAATCACCAAACAGTGTTGGATCAATTCTTCTTTTTTTCTTCATGTTACTTACCGTGGGTCGTCGCGAAGATCCGAGCGAAGCTTGAGTGTAGGATGGGTGAGCTTCCTTTTCTTTTTCTCTATCTCTATATATCAGACTGGGATGGTTGCTTAGCGGCAGTGTGAATCAGGCTCGGTGACACGCTATCCCTACTTAATTCTATGTAGATCTATGTGTCACCCATTCCAGGCTTCAGCAGTTCCTGTACCAGACTTTGTACAGGAGGGGACAGAAACTTCTAACATCAGCTACCGCTTATACTTAGACAGGGTCCTATCACACAGGTATAATGTAGAAGAATATAGTGCAGTCTCCCCGGCTGTATACTTATAAATAAATAACCTATATATATAGCACAAGACAAAAATATAATATTCACAGAACCAGTATGTCTAATGAACTAATAAATAAATTGATCAATCAATCAAAAAGTATGAGAAATATATAAACTTTATTAGTCCGCACTCAGAGGACGAGATACCCCCCTACAATAATTAGACAGACATAGTACAAAAACAATTAAAAAACATAAGTAAAAACAGTCCCAGGAGAATAAGGGTCACACCGGACAGGATTGTGCCACAATCACTATCGAAATATTAAGTAAACCCATCAAAGGCAGGAGTAACCTGGGACTATCCTCCCTATTGTACCATAGTATGCAGAGGTGAAGTGGTCAACAGTACAAAAGTAATAATGTTCCCTGAATAGGTTAGTTACCTGTGGTTGACATGATGGCAAAAGAGCGTATTCCCCTGAGGATGCACCTCAACACGTGTTTCGCAATCTTCGTCAGGAGTAGGTGAATGCTAGCCCCCCATCCAGGGTTTAAATACTAAGAAATGGTATGGTCTTTAGCTGGTCATGTGATGCTGTGCTGAAGCATCATGAGATTGATAGCAAAACAGAGAGGAAGAGAAAGCTGGGGAAATCTAAGAATCAAGATGGAGGTTTTTTAAAGCACAGACAAGGCAGCAGTTCAATAAGAAAGTACAGTATATATAAAAGAAGTGTAGAGTGTGGTATACAGTCAGGTGGGGAATGCAGACATGGAAAGTTGTGTTTCCACTGGGGGGGTCTTCTTTAAACGTTTGCCATAAGTTAGCCATAGAGATTGTATGGCAGACTGGCGGTCCATATGCCATTCATACACCAATTACCGACAGCAAGGAAAAGCTTATCTAGAGACCTTAACTGGCAGCTTAAATGGGTCATCTATGTATAAACAATTATTGCATATCGCTAGGATATGCCATCAATGTCTGACCAGTGTGGCCCACGCCAATTGCTAAAAGTAAGTGGCAGCTGTGCTGGGAAAGCACTGTTCCACTTCATCTCCTGTCAGCATTTTCTGGAGGATGCATTGTCATCCATTGACAAAAACGTTTAGTGACGACATTGACATTTTTGCCATAATGTAGCCCGCAACTACTTTCTGTGCAGCATTCGGCTATATTGATTTGATTGTGCCAGTCAGAACAATCAGACTGAAGTATATCCATTGTGAGTATCTGAAGTCCCGACCTCTCTGGCCAGTGGGGAAAGATCAAGCAGAAAGGCCCTTGAAATAGGATTACAAGGTTACATCTTGCTGCCGCCGAAGGCTTCGGGACACCCTCAGAGTTACCAACCTGGTTTTTCCTTTTTTTCTGGACAACTTATCTAAAAATCATGAACAGACAATATTGTTTAAGAACAAATCGAAAAACTATAATGAATGATAAATTTTATACTGTAAGTAATTTTAGAAGCATTGTATGTGAATTGTAAAATTACAATAATCATAATAACCTGGACTAGTTCCTCTAGCTTAAAAAATATATAT
The DNA here is from genome assembly GCF_050947455.1 of Rhinoderma darwinii. Lineage (NCBI taxonomy): Eukaryota > Metazoa > Chordata > Amphibia > Anura > Rhinodermatidae > Rhinoderma > Rhinoderma darwinii. The sequence continues at coordinate 278,712,085 of NC_134691.1, read as the reverse complement.
AATCACAGACGCATCCATTTTTTTTTTTACTGACACTGGAAAAAAGTATCTAATTTTTATGAACTGTTGAGGAATTTACAGATGGTTGGCAACCCTTGGCTACTGCTTGTTCTGTGTGTGCTGTGTGGCATTGAAGCAGGGGTGTCCGATCATGTCACAGCCACATTGTATTTCACGAGTTTTCAAATGGATGTGATGTTGCTTTGGAATTATATGCCGTGTTACATCGAGCTCCAGAGTAGACTTAAAAATGTATTTAAATAATTAAGATCTTATAACTGGGCAATAATTATGCTACATGTTTGCCATATAAATTATGGCAAACATTTAGGCTGCCAAATAATACAAGCTGCTACAGGGGCGTAACTAGGAAAGACTGGTCCCCATAGTAAACTTTTGACTGGGGCACCCCCAGGTGCCACACACTGTCCCCCTTATAGATAGTGCCCCCTGTAGATTGTGTCATACAGCCCCCCTGTAGACAGTGCTATACAGCCTCGCCTGTAGACAGTGTCACACCCCACTTGTAGATAGCGCCGCCAAACTCCCCCTTGTAGATAGTGCCATACAGCCCCCCTGTAGATATCGCCATAAAGCCCCCCTGTATATAGCACCATACAGCTCCCCTGTATATATTGCCACACAGCCCCCTCCCTTATATATAGTGCCACACAGCCCCCCTTGGTAGATAGTTCCACACAGCCCCCCCTTAGTAGATAGTGCCACACACAGACCGCTGTAGATTGCACCACACAGCCCCCTGTAGATAGAGCCACAGCCCTCCCCTTGTAAATAGTGCCATAGAGCCCCCCTAGTAGATAGTGCCAGACAGCCTCTTCTTAGTAATGCCACACAACCTCCTTGTATATAGTGCCACACAGCTCCCCCATGTGCATAGTGCCACACAGCTCCCCCTTTTGTATAGTGCCACACAGCCCCCCTTGTATATAGTGCCACACAGCCCCCAAAGTAGTACAAGGTAATGGCGCATCCGAGAAAATTGTATCAGCCAGGGGTATGCCAATCAAACATGGAAAGGTGGGTTTGGAGGCAGTACCACGTGACTCTTCAGGATAGCGGCCCTGCCCCATCACTCTTTAATGAGTAATTAGCATATAGTGTGCGCTGTTTTAACTGGTTCCCAACTGCTGGCTGTGTATTTACGGCCAGCGGTTAGGGTCCTTAAAAGCCGCGCCATAGACTATTTACGGCGCGAGTTTTAACTTGCTGCCCCAGCGATCAGGCAGCTGAATGTCGCTGCTTCTGTCTTCTCCGATCTCTTTTACACAGCGCTCAATGAACGCTGTGTATAGGGATAGTAGTAGCGGCCGCGCTGCTGTCTCTATTGGTCCCGGTGTTCATGTGACTGGTCACATGATCGCCGGGATGCCGTTAATGGCAGACTGCTGCTGGGTCTTACTAGACCCAGCACAGCCCTATTAGTGACAATAGTCACTATGAGAGGGCTGATTCCCCCTGTAACTGGGGCTGTTGTGCAACCCCAGTTACAGTGGAAAAAGATGGTGTAAAAGAAAGAAAAAATATATATATAAAGTCCCTTTGAGGGACAGACCATAGTAATAAAAAAATAAAAGTAAAGTAAAGTGCAAAAAAATGTATAATAAATACACATAAAATACCCACCCCCAAAAAAGTTCTCCCCCGCCAATCATTGTCGTAACGCTAGACCTGACCCAATTACCCTAATATAGACATGTAATATATTAACATTTACGGTAGACAATGATGATCACAAATAAAATGTCTATTTTAGGGTAGAACTGTGTTATAACCCAAAAAAAAAAATAGCTGAAAAGTAAAAAAGCTTATTTTTTTACTATTATTTTCAAACTTGAAGCCTAAAAATTCTAAAATAGCAAAAAGGATGTGTATAAAAATGATTAAAAAAAAGAAACCTGTATTGTCTATTGAAAAAACAATGCAAAAATCACGTCGCTAGCCCAAGAAATAAAAAAGTTATAGCCATTTAACTAATGCGTGCTAAAAATGGTTAAACGGTGTCTGGTCCTGAAAGATCAAAATAGCCCAGTCCTGAAATTGTTAAAAGATGATTTTATAGATTTTGCTGCATCTGAAAAAAACATACATTTGGAAATATTGTCAGGTCATGTATTACCGCATGGTGGCAGTTCAAGGGGTTAAAACTACTAGACAGGTTCCCATTAACTATACAATGAATTGAAAACAATTCCATCTGCCCTGCAATTTTGTTATTATAAATATATCCTATATAATTACAGCTCCAGAACCAAGGTCTGAAATATATACAGTAGCAGAACCGAGCTCAATACATAAATACAGCACCAGAACAAAGCTCAGAACATAAATACAACACCAGAACCAAGCTCATACATATATACAGCACTAGAACCAAGCTCAGTACATATATACAGCACCAGAACAAAGCTCAGTACATAAATGCAACACCAGAACAAAGCTCATACATATATACAGCACTAGAACCAAGCTCATACATATATACGACACGAGAGCCAAGCTCAATACATATATACAGCACCTGAACCAACCTCAGTACATAAATACAGCGCCAGAACAAAACTCAGTACATATATATACAGCCCCAGAACCAAGCTCAGTACATATATACAATACCAGAACAAATGCAGCTCAATTTAGTGCAACCCCTGCTGTATTGGTTTTTACGGTGTAAAACTACAGCTCCCAGCATAGCCCTAACAATGGTGAGGATATGCTGGGAGATGATGTTTCACAAAAAGAAAAAAATTATGGTGAAGTCACAGATTTTAGTTATTTTTCTCTTTTCTCCCCCCTCCGGTCCAGACCTCTATGATGGATTTCTCCCGGCCATGACCCATTTCTGCAGTTTTCTGCTCAGATGTCTTCAGCTTCTCACTTTTAAAACATTTCTGCACCTCTAAACAAAGATACAATTCTCAACATCTCTAAATATAATAGCGCCATACATTGCACCTCTAACTATAATAGCGCCATACACTGTATCCCTGATTATAATAGTACTATACACTGTGTCCAGAATGGCGGATCATCATAGGGTGTTTTGGGGGGCCCATGGCCGTCCAAAGTACAATGTAGTTTTGTTGTGTTTTTGCCGCGAATCGTGGCAAATACCGTGATAAAATGGCATTGTATATATCGTGCAAAAGGACCTTTAGACTTAAGGTCACATGACCTCATCTCTGAAGTTCTTACTACTGTTTAGAGACCTGCTGGTCACATGACCGCAGGTCCTTGAGCAGCAGCAGCAAAATTCCACAGAGAAGACTGAGGGGATCTGCTATGTAACTATAAGGGGATGGATTTGTTTAAGGGGTCTGTATTTATGGGGTCTGGAGGGGGGTCTGTATTTAGCGGGCTTGGTTTGGGGACTGTATTTAGGGCGTCTGGTCTGTATTTAGGAAGTTTGGTGTCTGTATTAGTTTAAGGGGTCTGGTGTCTATTTAGGGGGTCTTAGGTCTGTATCAGTTTAAGGGGTTTAGGGTCTGTGTTAGTTTAAGGGGTCTGGGGTCTGTATTTAGTAGACGTCTGGGGTCTGTATTTAGGGGGTCTTGTATGGGGTCTGTATTAGATTAGGGGGTCTGGTCTGGGGTCTGTATTACTTAAGGGAGTCAGGTCTGGGGTCATTATTAGTGTAGTGGGTCAGGTGTGGGGTCTGTATTTAGGGGGTCTGTATTAGTTTGAGGTCTGGGGTCTGTATTTAGGGGTCTGGGGTCTATATTAGTTTATGGGGTCTGTATTTAGGGGGCCTGGTCTAGGGTCTGTATTTGTTTAAGGTTCTTTATTTAGGGGTCATTATTAGTGTAGGGGATCAGGTCTGGGGGTCTGTATTTAGGGGTCTGGTCTGAGGTCTGTATTTATTTAGGGTGCTTGTTCTGGGGTCTATATTTGTTTAGGTGGATCTGGTCTGGGAACTGCAATAGTTTAGAAGGTCTGGGTCTGTATGTATTATATGATCTAGTCTGGGGTCCAAATGTATTAGGCCTCATGCACACGACCGTATTTTTTCCCACCCGTAAATACTGGCGTAAATACGGGTCCGGTGTCACACGTATTCGACCCGTTTTGCACCAGTATTTACGGACCCGTGCCCGTAAATATGGGTCCGGTGTCTTTACGGGCACGTTTTTGGCGGCAAAATAGCACTGCACTAATCGGCAGCCCCTTCTCTCTATCAGTGCAGGATAGAGAGAAGGGACAGCCCTTTCTGTAATAAAAGTTAAAGAAATTCATACTTACCCGGCCGTTGTCTTGGTGACGCGTCCCTCTCTTCACATCCAGCCCGACATCCCTGGATGACGCGGCAGTCCATGTGACCGCTGCAGCCTGTGATTGACCTGTGCTTGGCTGCAGCGGTCACATGGGCTGAAACGTCATCCAGGGACGGCCAGGACGTCGGGCCGGATGTCGAGACGGACACGTCACCAAGGCAACGGCCGGGAGACCGGACTGGAGGAAGCAGGAAGTTCTCGGTAAGTATGAACGTCTTTTATTTTTATTTTTTACAGGTTGCTCTTTATTCTGATCGGTAGTCACTGTCCAGGGTGCTGAAAGAGTTACTGCCGATCAGTTAACTCTTTCAGCTCCCTGGACAGTGACTATTTACTGACGTCGCTTAGCAACGCTGCCGTAATGACGGGTGCACACATGTAGCCACCCGTCATTACGGGAGCTCCATAGACTTCTATGGACTGTCCGTGCCGTTATTACGGCCTGAAATAGGACATGTTCTATCTTTTTTAATGGCACGGGCACCTTCCCGTAAGAAAACGGGAAGGTACCCGTGGCCAATAGAAGTCTATGAGCCCGTTATTACGGGTCGTAATTACGACCCGTAATAACGGGAGTTTTTGCGGTCTTGTGCATGAGGCCTTAGTCTGTGTAAAAGCGGTTGTCCGGGCACATCGATAGGTCATCAGTATAAAAAACAGTCTGTGCCCGGACAACCCCTTTAATGTATGGTTCTGGGCCTTGGTGTCTTAATTTGTGTGTTTCTATAGAGGATGAAAATGGCTGCAGAAGTGATTGGCAAAGATGTCTCATCAGGAGAAGTCGCCATACTGGTCTGCGTCAGATGGAGAAGAAAAGAAAATTACTCCCATCAGAGAAGACATCACTTGTGAGTCGCAGGATTTATACATCTGTCCCCTCTCCTGACATGTCTGTTGTAGGAAATACTTGTATTCCACATAAAGTCTGTGTGTACCTAGGACTAATAGACAAATGCATGTTACCATTCCCATTTTCAAGAGGAAGTGTCCCTGAACAGTGTGATACTGTCAGCGATGGTTGGAGACTGTCAGTATGTAGGGACACAGCCCTTTGACAAGGGGAATCGCAACAACCATTTTTCTATGCTCGCACAAAAATGTGGTGTTCACTATAGACACAGCAGAGCGGCGGTGGGGAAGGGGGGCCCAAGTTTGTGGAACAGCCCAGGGCCTATGGTCTACTTAATCCCGCACTGTGTTCCTCCCCCCCACACACACACACCGTGCCCCCTGTAGATAGTGCCCCCATAGCCCCCTGTAGATAGTGACCCCATAGAGCCTCTGTAGATAGTGCCCACATATGGACTCCAGAGCTGCAAGGCAATAGTGCTAACCACTGAGCCATCATGCTGCCCTACATATAGCTTCCCCTATATTTAGTGCTTCACGTATAGCGCACCTCTGTAGACAGTGCCCTAAATATAGCCCCCCTGTAGATAGTGCCCCAAGGGTAACCCACCCATGTATATAGTGTCCCAAATATAGCCCACCAACTATATATAGTGTCCCAAATACAGCCCACCCCTGTATATAGTGTTCCACATATAGCCCACCCCTGTATATAGTGTCCCAAATATAGCCCACCCCTGTATATAGTGTACCACATATAGCCCATCCCTGTATATAGTGTCGCACATATAGCCCACCCCTGTATATAGTGCCCCACATATAGCCCATCCCTGTATATAGTGTCCCACATATAGCCCACCCTGTATATAGTGTCCCACATATAGCCCACCCCTGTAGATAGAGCCATACATATAGCCCACCCCTGTATATAGTGTCCCACATATAGCCCACCCCTGTATATAGTGTCCCACATATAGCCCACCCCTGTAGATAGAGCCCTACATATAGCCTACCCCTGTATATAGTGTCCCACATATAGCTCCCCTGTAGATAGTGCTCCCACTATAGATAATGCCACTCACAGTTTTAGTAGAAAAAAACAAAACAACTTTACATACTCACCCTGATCCCGTTCCCGCTCTCTTCTGAGCAGGTCTGCTGGAGCTGAACAAGCAGCGCGTCGTTGAAAGGCGCTCATTGGCAGGGCAGAATGACTTGCCCTGTCAATCAGCACCTTTCAACCACGGAAGCGGCCCAATGACGTCATCGCATCGCTAGTGTCGTTGAAAGGCGCTGATTGGCGGGCACGAAACTTGTCCGGCCATTCAGCGCATATGCATGTATTTGTACCTGCTGTAATGGCGGGGGGTAGGGAGACGGACAAGTGAGCCCTAATCTACCCGCCACTCTGTCCCTGCCTACTTGCAACGACCCGCCCTAGGCGACGGGGTACAACTGGGCGGCGGTCCCTGCGCTCAGTAAGTGCACGACAAACACGACAAACATACAAAGGAACACAAGCAAGGAAAAGGGGCAGTTGCCCACGGCAACACCGTGAGCAACCAGAGTGGTGAACGAGCCGAGTCAAGCCAGGAGTGTGCGAGGTACAAAACGAAGAGCAGAAGAGTAGTCGGTAAGCCAGGGTCTGTATGGAGCAGGATCAAAAATAGCAGGAGCTGTAGCTGGGCCAGGAAACCACAAGAAAAGAATCACAAGCACGGAGGGACAGGAAGGGCAGGCTTAAATAGACCGAGGGCGGGAGCTAGCTGAGTCTGGCCAGGTTACGATAGGCTCTCCCACTCCTAAGCCTGCCAGCCACAGTGGTGGAAGCAGGAGTCAGTCTCAGGGATGTAGCCTCAGGTGCTGACTGATTAATTCTGGGAGTTAACCCCGAAGCAGTGCCTGGCAGATCCTTTACACCTGCGTTCTATAGACTATAAATTGGCAGCACTTTTAGTGCTGAGTTAAACATATATAAATAAAACCCAGTGGATCCTTACATCTTCTAGGCCTGTGGCATCCTCATTTTTCATATTTTGTTCAAAAGACGTTCTTATTTGTTTTGTGTCAACCAGGGACTTATCTACATCTCCGAAATGTAATGGATGAAAACGATGAAAATATTTGATTAAGTCAATACATTTACACTACCGTGAAGATCAAAGGGGTGATATATTAAGACTGGCGGTTTATACGCCAGTCTTAATATAAAGAGCACTGAAGTAAAATGTGCATAATTTATTAAGAGCCTCTTAATAAATTAGGCCCATCTCTGGTTGTCCGTGTGCCCGAAAGGGAAATCTACGCCAGCTGGCGTAGATTTAGGCTATAATTTTAGGGCCCAGTTCCACCACTCCGAAAGTTAGTTTGGCGTTTTTAATGGCTCAGCTATACGAAGTTCCACTGTTCTGTCCTTTTTTTTTTTTTATACTCTTTTTGTACCAATCAATCTTTTTCTCCACTTTTGGAAAATTGTACAAGGCATGTAGAGTTCATACATGCCACTTGTGCCTATGTAAACATGCACATAACTTTACAAAATCACTAAGGCTTTGTTCACATCTGCGCTAGGGTCCGTTTCCATCACCATTGATTTCAATGGTGACGGATCCGGTGCCAATGGTTTTCGTTTGTCTCAGTTGTGCAAGGGTTCCGTCGTTTTTATGGAATCAATAGCGTAGTCACGTTCCGTCTGAGCGGGACCCTGGCGCATATGTGAACGAAGCCTAAAAGAGACAAAAAAAAAATCTCTTGTCAAATGGTCTGATTAGGTGCAGAACCTGCTTATCTTCTCACTCTATGGGTATGTGCACACGGTAGCAGGCTTTTACGTCTGAAAAGACAGACTGTTTTCAGAAGAAAACAGCTGCCTCGTTTGAGACGTAAATGCTCCTCCTCGCATTTTGCGAGGCTTCTCTGACAGCCGTAAATTTTGAGCTGTGCTTCATTGAGTTCAATGACGAACGGCTCAAATTACGTCTGAAAGAAGTGCCCTGCACTTCTTTTGATGAGGCTGTATTTTTACGCGTCGTCGTTTGACAGCTGTCAAACGATGACGCGTAAATGACAGGTTGTCTGCACAGTACGTCGTCAAACCCATTCAAATGAATGGGCAGATGTTTGCCGACGTATTGTAGCCCTATTTTCAGACGTAAAACGGGGCATAATACGCCTCGTTTACGTCTGAAAATAGGTCGTGTGAACCCAGCCTATTAGTAGACCCCCCACCCTAAATCTGACAATCAGAGAACAATGGAGTGCTATCTCCGACAGCCCGATAGAAAATGAATGGAGCAGTGGCCGAGCCTACACATTAAGGCCCTAATCACACGGCAGGGATAGTCGGCTGTGTGACGGCCGGTTCTTTAATGGCCCTCAAATGGGCGCAGTAAAAAAAATTGACCTCAAATGGGGCTATTCACATGGCCAATTTTTTGACGGCCGACAAAGAATGGCACATACCCTATTTTGGGCTGTTCTCACGGCCGCACGGCTCCCATAGAAGTCTATGGGGCCATGTAAAACAAGGGGGCAGTGGCACTACCTAAAGCAGGCTGTGTGGCACTACCTACAAAGGGGCTGTGTGGCACTATCTACATTGGGCTGTGTGGCACTATCTACAGGGGGCTGTGTGGCATTATCTATGGGGTGCTAGATACAAGGGGGCAGTGGCACTACCTACAAGGGGGCTGTGTGGTACTACCTACAAGGGGGCTGTGTGGCACTACCTACAAGGGGGCTGTGTGGAACTATCTACAGGGGGCTGTGTGGCACTATCTACAGGACGCTGTGTGGCACTATCTACAGGGGGCTGTGTGGCACTATCTACAGGGGGCTGTGTGGCATTATCTACAGGGGGCAGTGTGTGGCATTATTTACAGGGGGCAGTGTGTGGCAGCATCTTCCAAGGGAAGTGTGTGGCATTATCTACAGGGGACAGTGTGTGGCACTATCTACAGAGGGACGCATGTGCCATTATCTACAGAGGGCAGTGTGGCATTATCTTCAGAGGGCAGTGTGTCACATTAAATTCATTTTTATTAAAATGGACAAGGAAAAAACTGATGCAAAACAGGTCAAAATCGGCCGTTAAAAACTGAAACACGGCTTTGAATGAAAATGCAAATCTGATGCAAAACGGGCGAGAAAAACTGAACAATCTGCCGTTTTTATTGACTGACACTTGGACCCTGTCGTCTGAATAGAGCCTTACGCTCAATTCATATGGGGCGCAATTCGACCTCTACGTTTCACTATCTGAAAAAAAGGTCAGATTTTTGGAGACAGAAACAAGGTTGCCAGCAATTTTTTTTTCCATAGGGAAACATTGAGGCTGCATCACAGTAATCCTTTGATACTAAGAATTTTGCTACGTGGATCTAGCCTTACATTGATATAGGTTAGCATTAAAAAATGTGCTTGAAACTAATATATATTCAACATACAGACTGCCTAATAATTATACATGTGCTGCACCAGAGACGTAGCTAGGTTCTCCAACACCCGGGGCAAAGATTCAGTTTGGCGCCCCCCACAACCTCTTTCCCGACATCTCCTCCCCCCTCGCCATGTTTGTTTTCTCTACCAGTCAATGACATGTCATTTCTTTTCCACATTTCTTTTTATGTAACTCGAGCATAAAAACATTTGTATATTTTACAAGCAATATAGTTCTATATACAACATCAGAACCAAGCTCAGTACATATATACAGCACCAGAACCAAGCTCAGTACATAAATACAACACCAGGACAAATACAGCTCAATTTAGTGCAACCCCTGCCGTATAGGTTTGCACTTATTTGTTTCCAGCTCCCAGCATGGCCCGAACAATGGTAAGGATATGCTGGGAGATGCTGTTTCACAAAAAATAAATCATATCATAATCATACCACCCATCATCTCGTTGCAGATCATACAGTGACTACATTACTGATTACAGGCAGATTAAACATTTACATTAAGTGACTCACCGGTGACGTCTCAGATTCTAGTTCTTTTTCTCCATCCAATCCAGACCTCTCTTTATGACCTCTCCCGGTCACAGCCCATTTATGCAATTTGCCGCTCAGATGTCTTCAGCTTCTCTTTTCCAACATTTCTACACCTATAAACAAAGTTCTCATTATACCACACACTATGCTCCTAAATATAATAGCGTACCGTACACCATACACACACACACACACACACACACACACACACACACACACACACACACACACACACACACACACACCGTGCCCCCTGTAGATAGTGCCCCCCATAGAGCCCCCTGTAGATAGTGCCAAAATATAGCCCACCCCTGTATATAGTGTTTCATAAATAGCTCCCCCTATGGTGCTCCACAGATAGCCCACCCCTGTATATAGCCCCCTGTAGCCCACACCTGTATATAGTGCTCCACATATAGTCCACCCCTGTATATAGTGCTCCACAGATAGCCCACCCCTGTATATAGCCCCCCTGTAGATATAGCCCACTCCTGTATATAGTGCTCCACAGATAGCCCATCCCTGTATATAGTGATCCACAGATAGCCCACCCCTGTATATAGTGCTCCATAGATAGCCCACCCCAGTATATAGCCCCCCTGTAGATAGAGCCTCCCCCGTAGATAAAGCCCCATAGATAAAGCCCCCCTGTAGATAAAGCCCCCTCCCGGTAAATAAAGCCCCCCGCAGATAAAGCCCCCCTGTAGATAAAGCCCCCCCATAGATAAAGCCCCCCCTGTAGATAAAGCCACCCCTGTAGATAAAGCCACACACTTTTTAATTACAATAAAATAAGAAACTATTCAAACTTACCTTAATCCCGTTCGCACGCCGTCCGGCAGCAATGGAGACCTGCTTTCTTCTGCGCAGGTCTCCTGGGGTTGAACGAAGCGTCTATGAAAGGCGCTGATGGCAGGGCAGAATGACTTTCCCTATAATTAAGCGCATTTCAACTATGCAAGCGGCGCAAAGTATCTTTGCGCCGCTTCACTCGTAGAAAGGCGCTGAACGTACCCGGCCATTTATTGCTTCTAATTGTACCTGTGTCCTATAGACGCAGGTACAATTATAGTGCAGGAGGGAGTGGCACTGGCGCCCCCCTCTAAGTTGTGCCTGGGACACATGCCCCGCCTGCCCCCCCCTAGCTACGCCCCTGTGCTGCACACATAATTCACGTGTATGAGGAAGTCCCAATTTATATTTATACCTAGTTATCACAGTTGGTTATATTAAAATATTCCACCAGGGGGCAGCCAAGCCTTAAAATACGATTACATTTTTTCCAGCTATTTTGTATAAAAAGAAGAGACTGCTAGTTATGTGACAATCTTAAGCTAATTTGAGTTTTTAATTGTATTTTATCTGTTTGTTCTTATATTTACAGTGATGTCATTACTACCAAGAGTAACATTAATACGTATAACTTTTCACTTACGTTAAACCGCAATTGCATTATAAAATTCATTATACATCATATAGTGAAGAAGATTGTTAAAAACTAGTGAAAAAGTACAGTCATTGCCCATTGCATATCAAGAGCCTCTGAAAAATGGGACTGGGAATCTGCTTGGTTGCTCTCTAATTCGTTTGTACAAGTTAGGATAAATCTCCCAAATATACATATAATATATGATACTTGAGTTGTGCCTGCCTGATCCATTCACCTAAATTGTGCTGATGTCTATTAAATGCTTCAGCACTGTCTACTGCTTGCTGCTGAGACCTGTATCCGTCAGGTCAGTGGCACCGATGGATTACGTGTCAGTGGGTTCTGAGATGTGATCGGTAACAGCTCGATCCTGCGTGTCAGGACATGCAGGACCCGCTGACACTGAATCCGTCAGTCCCGCTGATCTGACGGATTCAGGTCTCTGCGCTTGATATAGCTGCTCTGTATACAGGATACAAAGCAGCTGTATCTCAAAAAGTTATAAAATGTTTTAATAAAAAGTAATTACAAAGTTACACCAAACATACTGATACACATTTTTATTAATTAACAAAAAACTTTTTAAAGGTGCACATAGCCTATAAAATCAGAGCAACATCCATCGAAATGACCATCATTGGGACTGCTGTAGTGACTAACACCCGATGACATCATGTCTTAAAATAAACTGTCCCATCAGACAGTTGCTTTAATTTTCCTATTGTAATTATTTAATAAAAACGTAATCAAATTACCTAATTACCAAGCCTGCAATGCGGCAGCTCATAGCATAACACTACTAGCTGCAGCCCGTGCCAAGCACAACTGACAAATCTGGTGGTTCGTAACCACATCAGTTTTGTTATTTTTTTGTCTTTTATTTGTATGTTGTTTGAGGGGACCAGTAGAGGTATTTTATGTTCCCGTTAAAATTAACTTTTCAAGAGGATTTTCACCCAGAATATTAAATGTGCCATATATTAGTTAAACAGAAGTTGAAGCAATAGCCAAAGTTCCTTTTTTCATCCACAGGCTGTCAGGGCATGTTGGTAGTTGTAGTTTCACTACTGTGTGAAGGAAAGTAAATTAGAAGCACCTTATGAACGTCTTGTCTTTAGCGCAATGGTTGCCATTTTACATCAGCCCCTCCAGTTACCCAGTTAGCCATTGAAATTAAGATTCTGCAATCTACACTTATTTGGTTAGATCATCATAATTGATAAAACAACCACACAAATATTCTATTTTAAATTAGTTTTCAGTTCAACCAGTTAAGATATCTTGAAAGTCTTTGTATATTGTCTTATTTAGAAAACTTGTGTAACATGGTATAACAATTTTGCATAAAAATATATATGATTACAAAAGCAGGCAAGAATATTTGTTTTTATCTCGAGCTCTTTTTCAAGAAGTCTCTGTAGAGTCTCTTTCAGGCAGCGCGGTGCTATCATTAATTAGTTTCTTGTGTACAGAATGCCCTTGCAAGTGGTTCCCTTTGAATTAGAAATGGATGAACACTCAAATACTTATTTAAGAAAGGCAGAAGATATCATCTTGTAGCTCTTAATTGCCATGTTTGGAAAATAGAAAATCACAAAAATAAGCGTCATTTGTAAAGAAATGGCTCCTTGTAAACAGATAATCCATAGTTTATTATGAATACTTTTGATTTCAAAGTAGAATAAATTAAAGGGGTTGTCCGGGCGTGTGGCAGTTTTTTCCATACTGATGACCTATCCACCGGATAGGTCATCAGTATATGATCGGTGGGTCTCCAATACCTGGACCCCACACAGTAAGCTATGCAGGGTTGACAACGAGCCAATCTTTTTTCAGGAGCCAGGACACAGAGGATGTCAGTTCCCAAAGCAGGCGTAACTGCATCGTGCCATTTGCATTAGCTAGTGGAGAGCAGGAAGAGGACCCTGATGTTTGTCAGGGGAGAGGTGTTTAGGTAAGTTTCATGTGTGTTTGTTTTTTATTTTCATTTATTTGAAGCAAATGCAGCATTATTACTGGGTACTAAAGAAGGCATTATTATTGTATATGGGTACATAGGTGGTACTAAACGGGACATTATTAGTGTAGAAGGGCACAAAAGGGTCACTAAAGGAGGCATTATTACTGTATGGGGCCACTAAAGGAGGCATTATTATGTATAGGGGTCACTAAAAGGGGCATTATGTAACGCCCATGGCCGCGGACTGTCAGGTTTACTCACCTCCTGACGGCCGCAGCCATGGATCAGTGAGCGCTGGCCTGCATCTCCTCCTCAGGAGATACCAGCGCTCACTTCCGCTTTACTCTGCTGTGTCCCTTAGGGTGCGCCACCACACTCGTGCTCGGTCTTAAAGGGCCAGAAAACGCACCTAAATTTGATACCAAATTAGCCCAATGAGGCCCCTGGACTATAAGAAGGGCCCTGCCCCTTCCTCCATTGCCTGAGCGTTGTTGTCACTTATCTATATTTGTCTCTGCAAATGATCCCTTAAGTGTTTTCCAGTTCCCAGTGTTCCCGTTCCTGCTACCTCTATCCTGTGTCCCGTGCTATCTTGGTCCTAGTGCCGTTTAGAGTTGGTGCCGTGTTGTGCTGTGTACTATGCCTTTCTTGTTAAACCACGCCTGGTGTCTACCTGCTACCAAGGTCCCATCCGAGCCTGTCTTCTATACTGTCAGGTACCACAGGTACACCTATCCGAACTATAGACTTTAACTTGGTATCCTGTTGGCCAGCTGCTGTGCCTTCAAGGTGGTACGGCCCATTGGGTCCATGCACCCAAAGTGACACATTATTACTGTGTGGGGCAAAAAAGGTTGTTACTGTATGGCGTAAAAATGGTCATTATTACTGTATAGGGTCACAAAGGGGCACTAAAGGATGCAATATTACTGTATGGGGCATTGTTACTGTGTGGGGTCACTAAAGGAGTCATTATTACTGTATGTGGGCACAAAGGTGCACTAAAGGAGGCATTATTACTGTATAAGCCACAAAAGTGAGAATTATTACTGTGTGGGCCACTAAAGGAGGCATTATTACTGTATGGGGGCACAAAGGGGACACTATTACTATGAGGCAATTTTACTGTATGGGGGCACGAAGGGGCACTAAAGGAGGCGTTGTTACTCAGTGGTCCACAATGGGGGCACTATTACTAAGGGCTCATATATTGTGAAGGGGCACAAAGGTGGCATTATTACTGTGAGGGGGCACTGTTACTAAGGGGGCACTTTATTTTTGTGGTGCACCATTCGGGCATTATTACCGTCTGGGGCAATTTGGTTAGTGAGTTTCTTTAGAGGGTGAGGTATAGGTGGGGAGGATGCTGGAAAAGCAAGGAACCAACATGTCTATGTGTCAAATTCTGCTGAGACAAGGCATGGCTAGAAGAAGTAGTCATAACAGTCTGGGCCGGATGGAGAAGAAAATGTAAAGTAGATGACTCTAATCAGAGAAGATGTAATCAGTGAGTCACTGGATGTAACTGAACTGTAATCACTTATACGCTCTGCAGAGCACCTGTGTGGAAATGGTATCTACCACAATATGGTCAGTTTATGATGGTAATGTTGGTCTTTGTATAGTGGTTTTTATTCAGTAACACTAAGTCACTATGTGGTCATGGTGTCGCGGTATTATTTCGAACCTTGTATAGTGATATTATTGGTAATATTCATCTTTGTATAGTGATTTGTGTTCAGTAACATTATGCAGGTAATATTTAATCTCTGTATGGTGGAAATATTTGGCCCTGGTATAGTGGTATGATTTCATAACTATACTGTATATGTATATAGATAATTTTTGTGTGTGTGTGAGAGGGAGGACATATGCTTTGGGGCTTTCAACTCTCCTGGAAGCGCTAGAAATTAGCACTGCAGTTCTCTGCACATCGCCTTCTGAATTGACTGTGTTGTTGATACAATTATTCTGCGTTATATAATAACAATACAATAGCTTGCCTACTACTGCTCTTCATTTACCCCCTCAGATACCCATTCTGTGTGTTCTGAGGCCTCATTCTCCCTAGAGCAGACAAGCATTTTAAAGTCATACATAACTTAATGTGTGGCCTACCTGATGGGCAAAGTCTAAGGTGCCGGACTCCTGATATGTAAATCTAGAACTGCCTCCACAATTTTTTTTCACCTATTGCTTTTAGTTGAAGTATTTACAAACACTGGGTACAACAGAACTGGTTGTCATGTCCATCACAAGACCTAGTAGTGGCCTAGTAAAAGATAGCAGAGGCTCTCCACAACGCTGCTGTTCATGTAAGTGAAACTTAGTGCTCCATGACTGTGGTTAGAAGCTGGATTTTCAGTTTATGTCTGTAGTTACACTTTGTGATTTATAAATCCATTATTTTGTATTTTAGTTAGGACTCCTCTGTAAGAGAGGTAAAAATAAAGAGGTACAATAATATATAAGATATACAGCAATAGCCAATGACAGGAAGCACAATCCTTTACAATGAAAAGATATGGAACATATAAAAATGCTACATGATAACCGATGCTCTCTCTTGACTGGATTTCTCCTTTAAGGTCCAAGTGCTCCTACTTATATTAAAAAGTTGTTGATGGCATTAGGGGTCTCTGTTGGGATTCTTATATGAAACAGAAATTGTCATGACTGAATACTGGAAAATAGAATTATTAGACCCTACAGTCCAGCACATGGTTCACTTGGGAAGAAGAAATGTAGTCTTCAATACATCATTGTGACTGGCTTATTATGAAATCATATTCTACTTAGAACATTTCTATCCAGCAACAAAATAAGAAATTTTTAAAAGAAATCTGTTCTTTTTGTACATTATTATTATTTAAAGGAGACCGTTGTTTTGAAGTTCCTTGGTCATCTACCTCTTGGCTGATTGGCTGAAAGGAATCACATGACCAGCTGCATTGCACCTTACATGTTAAAGGGTTTTTTTCAGCCAGTAAAAATTGAGGGCCTATCCTCAGGATAGGCCATCAATAGCTGATGGCTTGGGGTCCGACTCACAGGAGCCCTGCCAATCAGCTGTTTTAAAGGGGGTGCAGCGCTCGTGCGAGCCCTCTTTCCCCTTAATTTCTGCTTGTTCCCTGTGAATCTTCAACACGCATTTAGTGGCGATTCACAGGTATTGCAGCCTTTTCTCCCATTCACTTCAAATGAAGAGAACGAGCTAATCGAGGGTGTCCTGGGAGTCGGACCCTGACCCACCCTGACCCATCAGCTATTGATGGCCTATCAATTTTTACTGGCTGGAAAACCCTTTTAAGGAGTCATAGAGCTGATCGCATGATCTGTCTGTACCACTAATTATGGGGGCCATTTAGGAGGTCAATAGATTAACGTTGGTTCATATAATGTCCTAATTTAAAGAAAACTGTCCGATGTCAGATTCTGTTGCTGGTGCAATGGAATAAATACACTTTGTCAGTTAAGAAAACAATCAAATACAATTTTTTTTACTTTTGCAACATAACCTTCATGCACTATGCGCTTACACATAAATCAGGATATACGTTAATCAATGTAAAGTGTAGCAACTGTTTTGACCCATCCCCCCCTGACTGTGAGGAATAGGGAAAAATAAACATAAAATAATTTTTTAGAAATTAAGAACCTTTTGAATTTGTGCGGGGTTAGACATAATTTAAATAACCCAAATATGATAGCATCTATCCTTTTGTTTGTTTTGTAGACAGATTTATCAAATAATATATTTTCAATAACTTTGTCAAAAGTTTTGAAGATATCCAGAAGTATAGTAAGACTATTCTCGCAGACATTAGTGGCCTAAAAATAGCTACAATAGCATACTTAGAATTCTTTATTTGACTTGTGTCTCCCAGAATACAAAGAGCAAGATATGACCGTATATCAATTCCATACTGTTGTTTTAGATAAGATATCACCACTTGCCAAAAATGTTAACATTTTTGGACAGTGAAAATAAAGATGAAGTAAAATGGTTCTGTCCTGATAACATTTTGACATTTAGGAGTTGCTCTGATTTTCCTCTTGTATAATAATTATGGATGATAATGCAATCTATTGACAATGAACCATCCGGAGTTTCTGTGGGAGGGCCTAAGAATGTATTTTCTATATTAAAATTAAAATATGTCTCAAAGAATGAGAGCTATTAAGTTCATTATTCCACTTATCTGTACTTGACAATGTGGTATCCTTACAGGGGTGTTTCCTTTTCAGCAATACATTATAGATTTGAGATACTAAGCCATTATAATCAAAATCAAGTGTATTCAGACTAGAAATAATAAGTGAGTCTTGTACAGTAAAAAAATGAGTGGTCCACAATTCTTAGAATAGCTCCTCCAATTTAATAATACTGAAAAAGAAAAATAGTTCTTTTAGTCGTTTGACCAGTCAACCTTTGATAGGTTGAACTCTTGACATAGTAGGTGTAAATGTTAAATTTTTCGATTATAGAATAACTGATTAACCAGGTGGATCCCCTTTGATAGCCATCATTTAAAGTTATGAGAATTACCTTGATAAGGGAATTTTCATTATGCCATAGAGAAGTGTTGTTAAAGACCTCATTCACGCTTTCTAATAATCACATTTTCCTTTATAATTTCCTCATTAGGCCTCATGCACACTTCAGTTTTTTCCTTCAGGGTGCTATCCGATTTTGTCACGGATAGCACCCTGAACCAATTCATTTCAATGGCCCCATGCACACTTCCGTTATTTAAACGGATCCGTTGTTCCGTTCCGTGCAAAGTAGAGCATGTCCTACTTTGCTCAGTGATTCAGTGACCGTGTGGCCCATAGAAGTCAATGGGTCAGTGAAAAAAACGGATGGCACACGGAAGGATTCCGTGTGCCGTCCTTTTTTGACGGATCAGTTGCCATAGCAACGGCTGGGTGAGCCAAAGTTCAGAGACTCACAGACTACAGTAAACATTCATTCCTGAAGATAGGCTCATATTTTCACTCCAAAACACCCAAAAAACCAAAGTAAGCCAAGCAGAGTAATCTCAAACTGTTCTCTATGCTCTGAAAGCTGCAGAAAACAGCACCAAAAACTTCTTGTAAACTTTCTATGGGTGTTTCCTGGGACATGTGACAGGTTCAAATGAAGTTCACATCCGTTTTTTAAACGGAAAAACGGAAGCAAAACGTCCGTGTAAAACGGAAACACGGAATGGAAACGGAGTGCACACGGAAACAAAAACGGACACACGGATCCGTCAAAAACGGCCGAGAAAACGGTGATGGAAGTGTGCATGAGGCCTTAGAGTCGCTGTAGTAAATAAACGGAAAGGATCTTTCACAATTTTACTGACTTTTAAGAGCTCAAAAATATTATGAAACAAAAAGGTTTGGCTAACTTTATAAAGAAATTAATTGATAGATCTTTTTACCATCCAGCCAAGAAGGACTGTTAAGTGTTGAAGAAATACAATTAAAGTTCGGGGGGGCAAGACCCCTATCATTCTTGGGATAAGAAATATATTTTTGTTTTATTCAGAGTTGTTTAACACTTCCATATACAATCATCTAATCTATTGGTTGAAATTGTTTCTCAATTAACCACCGGGTAGATAAAATATTTTAACTAATGAGATTCTAGCGGAGAAATGGATTTTGGGTATTCTATGGGGTTATCTGATACCAACACTCGCAGATATTTAAACTGTCACTGATTTTCAAATACTTTATATGAAAATTTATATTAAGAGTAAATTTATCTAATGGAAGGATTACTTATTTCTCCTAGTTAATCTTTACTCCTGAGCATGCTCCAAATTTCTGAAAAAAAAATCAAAGACGAGAGAGATCTATGTGTATCATTTAATAAAAGAAGAACATCATCTACATAGAGACAAATTTTTATCTAAATTATTATTGTCATCAAACTCTTTAATATTTGTTCTCAGTCTAACCAATTGAGCTAACAGGTCTATAATAGAAGCGGGGACAATAGGCACCCCGGTCCAGTTCCCTGGCTGACTGAGAAAAATGATGATAATAGACCATTAAATTACACTCTTGCATTGGGTTTAGCATATAGTATGTGAACCTACGCAATAAATTTTGATACAAAATCAAATTTCGCTAAGGCATGGGAAAAATAGTTACATTATACACAATCAAAACGCATCTAAACATAGAATTGCGTGATTTCCTTACTTTGAACTTAGCTTAAGAGTTTGTATATTAGCATACAAACACCTGATATTTAGATCTGATGATTTTAGAGGGATAAATACCGTTTGGACCCTTGCAAGAAGTTTAACATCTGTCTTTATAATTTTACCTTATACGGTCTTTAATTCCGTTTCAAAATGAGGATTATTGTAGCTTTCTCCATAGAAGAGGGTAAGGCGCCCATTGTAAAGGCATCAGTGCAAGAAGATGAGATGAGTAAATCTTCCTCACGATATTGCTTGGAAATTTCAAACTTTATCTGACTTTTCCTGGTGATTTATTATTTGACTAATATGATTATTAGAAAGGGTGAATGAGGTCTTGTTTTAAATTTGGAACAGTAATAGGGGCATCTAGCGCATCTAGGTCCCTTTTTCATAGTTCTGCCAGTGCAATATGTGTGAAAAATTCTTTGACATGCAGATCAATTCTATATACAAACTAAAATCGTTTTCGAAGTTGAACATACACTAATAATACTAGTTGGTATTCAGTCCAACTCTTAGTTACATCTTCTAGGAAGATGTTTCTTTTATCTAAGAATATAGCTCATCAGTATAAAAAAACATGTAGCTCTCAACATCAGAATGAATAACTATGAGGTCTTGCATTTTGGAAATTGTAGCAACAAGAAGTAGATACTAAAACTGTCATCACTGTATATGGAATACAGAAATTGTCATCACTATAAATGGTGGGAAAAAGGGACAAATAAAAATGCTTATTATCAACAATAATTTCAGACTATAAAAACTTGAACGAAAATGAAAAGGACAGCAAGGAAACACCCAGGGAGTGTTTACCTGTAAGCATTTTAAAGCTATTAAGTTTTATGACTATCAAATATATATGAGGAAATAAAAAACAGATAAACAACATTATTGAGGTATAATCTATAAAACTAATTTAGTACAGGCGAGGATTGCAAGCCATATAATTATTCCCCTGGAACTGATGCACAAGTTTTGTCTATAGTATCTTATGTCCTTTTAAGTGATATTGGCATCTCCTTTTCTAGAAAATTGTTACTAGAGCTGTAAATATGTTCAGTGTAAATAATGTGGAGGAAACGCGTGAGGCACGATTTAGGACTAAAACTAAAAGTAGAAAAACTGTAGTTTGACGGGGATGCCAAAATATTTAAAGAAAAGTAACCATAAGACCATTTCACCTTTTCTATTATGCCAAATCCTACAACATACACTCTATGGACAAAAGTATTGGGAAACCTACACATTACAACTCCAGGAGCTCCTATGACTTCCTATTCTAAATCCATAGGCATTAATTTGGAGTTAGTCCTGCCTTTGCAGCAAAAACAACTTTCCTTTTTTTGGGAAGGCTTTCTACGAGATTTTGTAGTGTGTCTGTTAATTTTGCCCGTTCATCTAGAAAAGCATTTCTGAGGTCAGACACTGATGTTGAATGAGAGGATGTGGCTTGCAACCTCCGTTGTAGTTCATCCCAAAGGTGTTCGATGGGGTTAAGGTCAGGGCTTTGTGCGTGCGGGCCAGTCAAGTTCTTCCAAACCGAACTCACTCAACCATGCCTTTATGGACCTTTGTTTTGTGCACTGGGGCACAGTCATGCTGGAACAGAAAAGGGTCTTCCCCAAACTGCTCCCACAAAGTTGGATGTACACAATTGTCCAAAATGTCTTGATATGCTGAAGCATTAAGATTTCCCTTCACTGAAACTAAGGGACCTAGGTCAACCCCTGAAAAACAACCCCATAGCAGTAACTCTTCTCCACCAAACTTTGCAGTTGGCACATTGCAGTCAAGCAAGTAACATTCTCCTGCCATTTGCCAAACCCAGACTCGTCCATCTGACTGCCAGATTCACAATCATGATTTATCACTCCACAGAACACGTTTCGGCTTCTCCTGAAGCTTGGAATTGTGCTTGGTGATGTAAGACTTGCATGCAGTTTCTCGGTCATGGAAACCCATATCATGAAGCTCCCGGCTCACAGTTTTTGTGTGGATGTTAATAATGCTAGAGGATGTTTGGAACTCTGCAGTTATTGAGTCAGCAGAGCATTGGTGACTTTTATGCACTATACGCCTCAGCACTCGGCGACCCCGTTACTTTACGTGGGCTGGCACTTCGTAACTGAGTTGCTGTGGTTCCTAAACGCTTCCATTTTGCAATAATAACACTTACAGTTGATCTTGGAGTATCTAGGAAGATGGAAATGTCACAAACTGACTTGTTGCAACAGTGGCATCCTTTTACAGTACTACGCTGGAATTCAATGATCTCTTTAGAACAACCCATTCTCACACAAATGTTTGTAAAGGCGAGTGCATGTCTAGGGGCCTGATTTTATACAACACTGGCAATAGGACTTAATGCAACACTTTAATTCAATGTGTGTCTCAATACTTTTGTCCATTTAGTGTATCTGACAGAATGAAAAGATAAAACATATTTTATAGAGGACAAAAAAAGGCATTAATTCTAGAAAACCTGAGTTTATTAGACATAGCATTAACCCGTCGTGGCGTGGGGTAGAAGTACGGAGGGGGCTCACAATCTAACTTTAACTAGCTAGGTGCTGCGGTCAATAGCGACCGCTGCATCTAAGCCGTTAGAGAAAGTAGGGTCCTCTCTGTCATCCCATTGGCCCACCGTGACGCAATCGCAAAGCATCCAATGGTTGCCATAGCAGCCTGGGGCCTAAAGAAGGCCCCCACATTTGCCATCTTGGTGCTCCTGTAAAGCCCTGCCAGAACAAAAGGATAGGTGCTAAATGTTTACAGGATAGGTGATAAATGTCTGATCAGTGGAGGTCTGACCGCTGGGACCCCCAACGATACTGAGAAAGTGGTCCCCGAATGCCCTATGTGAATGAAGTGGTACTGCGCATGCTCTAGGCTACATATCTCGGTTATATGTATCTCCTATAGCCAGCCCCATTGATAGTAAATAGTTGACCGGGCATGCGCAGTAGCACTCCATTCACATAGGGCACTGAGTGACCCCCATTCTTGGGATTGGTAAGGGTCCCAGTGATCGGACCCCCACCAATCAGACATTTATCAGACATCTTCTAGTGAGAAAAAATTTATGACAAATAGTCAGGATAGGCCATAAATATCTTATTGGTGGGGGTCTGAATCTTGGCACCCCCGCCAATCAACTGTTTTGAAGGGGCCGCAGCGCACATGCGAGTGCTGCTTGTCTATAGCTATTGTCCCTGCTCCAAACTGTGAAACGCCAACACACTTATAGCAGCGGTTCACAGTATTACAGCCTCCCAGTGAATGAGAAGAGATTCAAATACTGTGAACCGTTTTTGTGGCGGTGTTTCACAGTACAGAACAGTGGTAGAAATGAAGGGGAAGCAGAGTTTGCACGAGCCCTGCGGCCTTTTCAAAACAACTAATAGGCGGGTGGTGCCGAGAGTCGGACCCCCACCAAATAGATATTGATGGCCTATTTATCTTGAGGATAGGCCATCAATTATTTATTACTGGAAAACCCCTTTAAGGGGTTAAAAAGTGGGAGTGTGTTTGGGGGCTAAAATCCATTATGATTAAACTATGCTTTTAAAACTACATCTACAATATTAGGACTAGATGGGGAATCTTAATGCACAAATTATCGTATGTCATAAGGTTAGGACTGGATTCACACATCGCAAATTTATTGCAGGCTTTGATGCAGATTTTTGAGCCAATGCCAGAAGTGGGTTCAAAAGGAATGATAAATACTATATAAAGGAAGAGTTTATACTTATTTTTCCTACTAGATCCACTTCTGGCTGCAGCAAAATTGGCAACAAATACGCAATGTTTGAATCCAGCGTTAGGCCGATTTCACATGCGGCAGTTTTGTTGCACAAATTTCTGCGACTGTCCCATTCATTTGAAAAGGGTTTGCAGAGATCCATGCAGATTCTGCAGAAACAACACCATTCAGATGTATGGAACATTTTCATTAGGAACATTTCCTGCAACAAATCAGCTGCATGTGAAATCAACCTTAGACATTAAGACAGTGCCATGGTACTTGGAACACACTCCTATGGCAAGGTGAATAGCTAACTACAGTACTGTGCAAAAGTTTTAGTCAGTTATGGAAAAATGCTGCAAGGTAAGAATTCTTTCAAAAATTAAAAGTGTTAATAGTTTTTCTGATCAATTAACAAAATACAAAAGTGAATGAACAGAAAAGAAATCTAAATCAAAACCATATTTGTCATGACCACCCTTTGCCTTCCAAACAGCATCAATTCTTCTAGGTATATTTGCACACAGTTTTTGAAGGAACTCGGCAGGGAGTTTGTTCCAAACATCTTGTAGAACTAACCACAGATCTTCTCTGGATGGAGGCTTCCTCAAATCCTTCTGTCTCTTCATGTAATCCCGGACAGACTCGATCATGTTGAGTAGGCCATATCATCACTTCTAGGGCTCCTTGTTCTTCTTTACGCTGAAGATAGTTTTTAACGACATTGGCTGTATGTTGGGGGTCGTTGTCCTGCTGCAGAATAAATTTAGATTCAATCAGATGCCTCCCTGAAGTTATTGCATGATGGATAAGTATCTGCCTGTATTTCTCAGCATTAAGGGCACCATTAATCCTGACCAAATCCCATTTCCATTTGCTGAAACGCAGCCCGAAACTTACAATTAACCCCTTAACGACATGCCACGTACATGTATGTGGCAGCCGTTAAGGGGAAGTATGGAATGGGCTCACAGGCATTTTATTGTTATGCTCTCCAGCCCTTCTGCGAAAAAACTGCCTTTTGTTACAGCCAAATATTTCACATTTTGACTCATCGGTCCGGAGTATGTTCTGCCATTTTTTATTTTTTTTGAAAAACATTTTTATTGGTTTTCAAACAATCATAATACAAATTAAACATAACATTATATTTACAATCAGACAGATGTCATCTTCAACTCACGCAGGAGCGCACACAATGTAATACTTGAAACCTTGTCATTCCTTAGGGTAACAGTATTGTATATACTCTGTCTCCCTTTCTTGAGGACATCAAAGACATTGTACCTTGGAGAGATTAACCTTTATTGTATCCCTGTCTCTTTGAACTCATAACCATGCTGTCGTGGCCCATCCACTATCTTCCTCTGGTCTTTCATCCTCTCCTTTCCTCTATTCATTTCCCCCTATCAATGCACTTTCAAACTTCCCAGAGTCCCTTTAATATCTTCTGTAAGATACCAAGAAGTATATTTGAAGTTCTCCATCAGTTCCCCTATCTCTCTTGCAGGCAATTGTTCTATGAATGACCTCCACCGTTTGAAAAAACCTGAGGTTCTTTGTTTCTTATGTTTTGTCGCTTCTATTCTGTCTGAATACATACAGACTCTCATTTGTTGAGTTACCTGGTGTAATGAGGGAATAGTGTTTTCCAGCCAACATTTTAACAGGCATCTTTTGGCTACAAGAAATATTATATGCATCAGAGGGGGGACGTGCACTTGAGTCTCCGTTACTTCTGCACTAGTTGCAGTCTTGTAGTGGAAAAGCAGTAACATAGGGTCTGCTGGCACCTCTCTGTCCCATAGTAGCTGTACATAATCTAAAACTCTCCTCCAAAACTTTTGTGTCTCTGTGCATGACCATATGCCATGGTATAGATCAGTGTTCAATTGACTGCATTTTGGACAAGCATGTATTCTGCTGGGATTAGCTGTCGTTGCGGGAATATTGAAAGCATATATTGCCGCATGCATTAGTTTAAAGTGTGATTCCCTCCATACCTCATTCACCACACATTTCCGCACTATCTTCCAGCCCTCCAAAAGAGGAATTTTAATGTCTTGCATATTCAGGGTGCGTCTCCAGTATGCAAACTGATCCCTCGGTGCTACTCGGATGTATAGATCTCGTATTGTTTTGTAAAGCATCGACAGTGACGTCCTATGTGTCTCATCTCCAATCACTTCATCAAAGACATTGTCTATAATTTCTGATTCCAAATTCCTTGCCAGCTTTGTGCAGAACGATTTAATTTGTAAATACTGGAGGAAATGGTTCGCGGAAATCCCAAACTTCTCTACCAACTCCGGTAATGTACATAATCGGGCTTCCGTGGCATGGAGTATACTGCCTACTGTCCCAATTCCCCGTTGTTTCCATGTTGTGAATAAGGAACTCGATTGCCCCGCTGGAAATTCTATGTGTGACCATAGTGGTAGGTATTTGGATAATTGAAATGACAGCCCCATCTTCTTCCTCACCTCCTTCCAACACATTATAGTGTCCCTCAGTAGCACTGATCCCTTTACATGTCTAGGAAGCTATGCTAGTCTAGTGTGTAATAGCGAGACGAGGTCATGAGATCCCGCCAATGCCGCATCCAATTCGTAATTTGAGTAGTGACTAGAACGTTGTAGCCAATCAGCCACATGTCGGAACAAGCGTTCTGCCATTTTTTAACTATGTTTTGTGCATAATTGAGTCGCTTGGCCTTGTTTCCACAATGAAGGTATGGAGTTTTGGCTGCAATTCTTCCACTTCTGGCCAGACTTTCTACGAACAGTAGATGGGTGTACCAGGTTCCCACTGGCTTTTGCCAGTTCTGAGGTGATGGCACTGCTGGAAATTTTCCAATTTCGTATGGAAGTAAGCATGATGTGTCTTTGATTTGCTGAACTAAGTTTCCTTGGCCGACCACTGCGTTTGCGGTCCTCAGCATTGCCCATTTCTTTGTGCTTCTTGAAAAGAGCTTGAACAGCATATCTTGAAACCCCAGTCTGCTTTAAAATTATTGCCTGGGAGAGACCTTGTTGATGCAGTATAACTACCCTATGTCTTGGTGCTGTCATGGTCTTCCACAGCCTCACCTTTGTAACAGAGTTTGGCTGTTCATCATCCAGTTTTAAGCCTCCTACACAGCTGTTTCTGTTACAGTTAATGACTATGTTTCAACTTACATATGAAAATGATGATCATTATCACCTGTTTGGTATAATTGGTTAATCATACACCTGACTATAATCCTCCAAAATACATTGTGCAAGATGGCAAAGCGTAGTCACACCAAATATTGATTTGATTTAGATTTCTGTTCTGTTCATTCTCGTTGTATTTTGTTAATTGATATAAAAACAACAACATTAACCCCTTTGGGACGAAGCCATTTTTTTAATTTTTAATTTTAGTTTTTCACTTCCCGCATTCCAAGAGCCATAACTTTTTTATTTTTCTGTCAATAGAGTGGTGTGAGGGCTTATTTTTTGCGGGAGGAGTTGTAGTTTCGTTTTGGTAATATTTATAGTTCCATATAATGTACTGGGAAATTGATAAAAAATTCTTTGCGGGCTGAAGTTGGAAAAAACTGCGATTTATTAATTGTTTTTTGGATTTTGTTTTTACGGCTTTCACTGTGCAGTAAAAACAATAAATTATATTTATTCTGTGGCTGAATAGAATTACGGTGATACAAAATTTATATAGGTTTTTTTATATTTTACTACTTCTATTAATAATAAACTTTTTGTTAAAAAAAAAAATGTTTTTTGTCGCCACATTCTGAGAGCCATAACTTTTTATTTTTTCAACGATTGAGCTGTGTGAGGGCTTCTTTTTTGGTACGTAGAACCTTTTGATCACTTTTTGTTACATTTTTATTTAGAGCTAAGGTGACCAAAAAACAGCGAGTTTGACGTTTACATTTTTTTTTACGGCGTTCACCGTGCACATTAAATAACACTATATTGTAATAAGAAAAGTATCCCGCACACCAATTGGAGGTCCTAGTGCCCCTGTCTGTGAGATTATTTCTGCCTCTTTTTGTAGTAGAGTTCTATGTCTATCTCCTCCAAACAATAACGGCTTAATGTGAACTATACTCACAAACCGCATACATTGAGCATTATTTTCATGTTCTTCCTGCATATGTTGTATCAACCTAGGGCATCCCTCACCTGTAATTAATGATCTTATATGTTCACGGAATCTTATATACATGGATCGTATCTCGTTTTTCCTATATAAAATCTACCACAGTTACAGATTATTGCATATACAACATATTGAGTTTGGCAGGTTATCAGCTCATTAATTTCAAACGCACAGCCCCCTAAATTAAGGTTCCTAGTGCGGATAATGGAATTGCAATAATTGCACTGTCCACATTTGTAATTACCTTTCGGTCCTATAGCTGATAACCAATTCTCATTTCCCTTTTCTTTTTGGGAAAAACGACCCCTAACCAATATGTCCTTTAAATTCCTGCATCTACGATAAGATACTATTGGTTTCCTAACTGCGACCTCCATTAATAGTGGGTCATTCTCAACTAGGTGCCAGTTCTTCCTAATACTCATACGGATCACATCGCTCATTGGACTATGACCAAAGGATAAGATAAACCTTTTATCCTCTTTAGCCTTGAATTTTTTCTTCCTCTTTTTATTGTGTTGTAATAGAAATATCTGTTTATTATTGCTTGCTTTATTCAAAGCTTCCCCTACCAATTTTGACGGATATCCCCTTATTTCTAGCCTTTTTCTCATCTCATCTGCCTGCTCAAGGAATGTCATATCACTGCTGTTAATTCTTCTTAAATGTAAAAATTGAGCATATGGTAAAGATTGAGTTACATGCTTCGGGTGATAACTATCATATCGTAGAAGTGTATTAGTGGCTGTAGGTTTACGTTATCCTTTTGTCTGTACCACACGCCCTTCTATTGTCACATATACATCTAAGAATTCAATTTCCTGATCTCCAAACTTGTGTGTGAAGCTCATATTCATGGTATTTTTATTCAAATATTCTACAAATTCCAAAAATTTCTCCTGTGTACCAGACCACACTTGTCTATATATATATATATATATATATATATATGTTGTCTATATAACGCAAGTATAGCTGTAAATATATAGCATAAGGATTAGATAGATTATAAATATTTTTTTCTTCAAAATCTGCTAAAAATAAATGAGCACGGTTGGGGTCACTGGGGTACCCATCACCGTTCCTGACTTTTGACGATACCAAATGTCATCAAACTGAAAAGATATCACAAGATTAATATCACATGAGTTTCGCTAGAATTCTACAGTTCTATTTTAAAAAGTATGGAACTTACTGTGCATTTTCAATCTTTTAAAGCTTACAGCTGAAAATACTCAGCTTTCAAAGTTCTTTATTAGGACAGGCAAATATCTCATATTTAAATATGGAAACTGTGCTGGAAAATCTCAAGTGCAGCCCTAATCAGTGCTGGGATATTTTATAAAGCAGGATATAAAAATAAAACACCAAAATTTCAATATTATATAACAATGACACTGTTCTTTAGAATGAATAGGACAAAGCGAGCAATTAAAACTTTGACGGTGCTTGGATTACATTTTTATGATATACAAAACCAGGCATGCCCATATCAT
This sequence comes from Rhinoderma darwinii, assembly GCF_050947455.1. Lineage (NCBI taxonomy): Eukaryota > Metazoa > Chordata > Amphibia > Anura > Rhinodermatidae > Rhinoderma > Rhinoderma darwinii. The sequence goes on along the minus strand of NC_134691.1, from coordinate 278,682,964 downwards.
TATCAAATTATAGTCAGTTTCGAGGGGCCATGACCCTATGTAGGAAAGGCTGGAATAGTAATTTTACTGACAAGTCTTAACAAGAAAATATATTTTGGATGTGAAAAATTAAGCTATGTATTATATATTTTACATTATTTTATACAGTGTTCATCTTAAGCTAAAGATCAGACTTTGGGTCCAACTTAAAGATTATAAATGAAAAATACAAATATAGAAAGTTCCTAATATATTCTTATCAGAAAATTTTTCTATAGCCATGATTATTGTTCAATAATATGCCCAAGGGGATTTTGAAATTCTGTATGTGACCAGTATTAAGATATGGAAATCTACTTTAGTCTACAAAATGTTATATAAGGACTCTATTACGCTTAGATTTTGTCATCGAAAGTCTATACTGTTTTGTAGTGTCTTTACTATAAGGCTTTGTTCACATTTGCGTTATATGATTTCAATCAGTTAAATTTTTTTATGGCAAGAATAGCAAAGTCTGCAGGGCTATTCTTACCATCAATAACACTTGAACCCTAAAGAACCCCATTATAAGGTAAAGGGGTCTGTGAAGATTTGTCAGAATCTGTTTGAAAACAGATCCGACATAAATGTAATTGCTCTGTTATAAATGAAATGTTTTCAGCCATGCAGTATAGACGATGTGCTGTGAGCTTTTCGAGATATCTTGTCACTTACAATCTTCATTGCTTTCACCCTCAAATATTCATCTTTTGCATGACTATACACATTTGTACAATCTTTCTGACTTATTTTTAATTTTTATTTTCATGCTTATTCCATCAAGTTTAAGGGGTATTTCAGTCACAACAAATTATCAGTTATTCCCTGGATAAGTGATAACTGTTCCATCGGTGGGCGTCCGACCGCGCATTTAAATCCACTGCTGTACTGTACCAATTTTGAGTTATTTCATGTTCTTTTCTCCTTTCATGTACCTGACTGATTTTACATTTCTGCTGATTGCCCTTGGAAACAGACAGCGATTATCTCCACTTCGCTGTCTGACATACAACATGTTAGCTTAGCTCTATGGCCAGGTTCACACAGCACACATTTTTAATGCGCTTTTTGAGCTAAAGAAGTGAATCCTAAAATAAAATGAAATACTAAAATCACTCCTCTTTTTTTTAGATCCAATTCAAGTTTGGGCTAAAAAAAAGCCTTACAATTTTACTGTGTGAACAAAGCCTTACTGTTATCTAAGCACCCACAATGGACTGCTCTGTTGTTACTGGACTTGACCTTTAGACATCAATAGAGAAAAAAACTAATTTAATTTAAAACCAGTCCACATAAAAAAAAACATTGTCAGGGACGGAAAGAGGGGTGGACAGAGTGGGTAGCCGCCTAGGGCGCTATTGAAGAGAGTCTTTTGTATGGAAGTCTTGAATGGGGGATTTCTACAGAGACTGGCGTTCACAGTGACAAAGAACTTTCTGACACCATGCAAATAGTGCAGAAACAAGAGCTGGGTGTCAAGGTGCGCTTCCCAGCAAACCTCTGACACTCAAGACAAGGGGGAAGGGATCATGGTAGCATAAATGATGGTTGAGACTGGTTCACTTTATTTAAGTTATAATCTCCCTCCCCAAATTATAATCTAATTATATATTTTTCCATTTAAATTTCCCATACTGGGATTTAATTTCACACTTTGGCTCTTGGCTTTTATGAAGTGACATTCTCTCCACATCTTCACTCTAAACATTTTTTTAAATTCATGGTACATTGAAGATGATGATTTTTATATTTTACAAGGCTTACATTGCTTTACTAGTTATAAATATATATGTTATTAAAAGGGAATTGCACTTTTTTGTCTCCTGCCACAGGCGATACAGGTAAATGCTATATTTGATATAATAGCGAGCTTCAGGCTAAAGAAAGCATAGAATAGAATAATAAATGTGTTCCCTATGCATTCAAAACAGCAGCATTGACTACGCAAGTACTTATGTGAATAACATGAAGCAAGCTGAATTGTGCTTGTTACATTGCTTTCACCGAACATACAGACAGGTACTTGTCAGATTCCTTTGAATAGAAGAAACAGCCGTTTTAAAGAGCATAAAACTGTCAATTATTTTTCTGGCAATAGCTTATTTTATGTATTATCAGGTTTCATTTTGGTAACTCAGTAGGAAATACAAATTGAGAAAAGATCTCCAATTACAAAGCATATTTCTTACCAGCCGCGTGCCGGATTGTCATTTACAGTTTAGGGTTATGAAGAAATTGACAAAAATGGTCCTTAACCTAAAAAAAATACTTAAAGTCTGCTGCTGTTTTCCATGCCTGACTTTTGAACTCATCTGTAAATATTGGAATAGTAGAAAACAAGTAGTGCAAAATATTTTTGGGGGATAGCAGAAAATATTTCCAAAACAAAATTTCTCACAAGTTGAGAATGGCACGTTTAACATAGCACAGGCATGGAATAATTAGGGAAACATTTAGGAACGGTATATTGGGGGGGATCAGCACATGTCTTTCTTTTTGCTGTTTTTGATTAAATTAAATTGATGGAACAACTGATTAAAATTATATCCGTTTTTAAATCGGTCATTTGATCGGGACTCATTTATTTACGGATCCTGTAAGAAACCCATTCTGAACTGATACAAACTGATGTATTTTTGCATTAGATTGCATCTTATAGAAATAAATAGGATCCTTGAGCTTGTCCTCATATTGACATTAATGCATTTCAGAATGTACTACATGGCCATTATACTAAATCAAAGGTGTATTAGGCTTTGTTTACATCTGCGTTGGGGTCCATTCTGACGTTCCGTCTGAGCTTTCCGTCGGAACGGGACCCTGAACAGACACAAACTGACACAGATGTAAACCAGAGGATTCCGTTTCCATCACCATTGATTTCAATGGTGACTGATCCGGTGCCCATGGTTTCCGTTTGTCTCTGTTGTGCACCAGACCCGTTGTTTTGCCGGAACCAATAGCCTAGTTTGGTTTCCGTCTGTGTCAGTTTGTGTCTGTTCAGGGTCCCGTTCTGACGGATTGCTCCGACGGAATGTCAGAACGGGACCCCAACGCAGATGTGAACAATGCCTTATATGTATAGTTAAAATCACAAAACAATAAAATAAATAAATATATGGCTTGCATGTCTATATTGGTAGGAACATAAACTTTTAAAGATGGATATACTGATAAGCTGTTTTGTACATGGCCTAAACAACGCTATGTATAGGAGCCATACATTTTATACCGAGAACAGAATTGGATGTGAGGTCAAAGCATGGAAATCCTTTTCAAAGGTTTTGTTTGGGAAAGGTTTCCCAGTTTTATTCTGATGGGATCCGACATAAGTGAAATATGTTTTATTTATGTCGCAACTGGAATTACATTTACTTTGAAGGCTAATATGATAATGCAGCATTTTAATTGTTTGGTATGTAATTGTGACAGCTATAAGTGAGACATGAGTATTTGCCTTAGATTACATCATTGTCATTATAGTTGTTATTTCTTTATTAGCAGTAATATTCAAGAGTCTACTTGATAATTTGCTGGGTTGTCAAAGTTCTTTTGTGATATGAAAATTAGAAAGAAGAAAATATACAGATACAATTCAAATTATTCAGTGCCCCCTTCAAAGAGATATGGTACATAACATTTTCCTTCCTGCAAGGACAAAATTGTGTCTGTGACTCCATTATAGAAAAAGTGGCTGATTTCTTAGGACATCAGCAATAACTTAAAGTGAATGTCCACACTTCAACGTTTTTGTTTAATCTAAATAGGCTCAACTTTCTATCCTTATTAATTTCTTAACATATATTTATAGGGGTGGAGGCTCAGTTTCTTTGATAAATAGCACCAAATCACCTGTATAGACATAGAATTAAATAATAGAATTCTCGATGTCTGCACCTACTGCTAGGGGCTCAGGAGCTTACTGTGTATGATTTATACATTGACCTCAATAATAAAGCGGTATGCAGTAAACGCCCAAGCTTCCTCTAGTGGGATATTATTATTCAACTCTGTATCAGAAATAATAGCTCCTAACCTCATAGATATATTAGGAAATCAATCAGTACAAAATGTTAAACCTAAAAATGACTTGATGCTAAAAAGTGGAGATTCACACTAAGCTGTCCATAGATGTGATGATGATTCATGATAATCGTCATCTTTATGTTACTAAAAGCGATAGAATCCAACCAATGGAAATCTTTCGCAGTGGTCCGAACAATTATCGTTTATGCTTCAAAACTTTTCCCGCACATAAGTGGTAAACTACGACCATATTATTTAATTCAATATAGTCCCAGAAAAACGCTTGTAGGGCAAGACAAATGCACAACATTTCCCACCATAGAAATGATTTTCCATGGAAACAATTACTCATATCCGGGGAATTGTTCATATATGTATATCTATATCTGATAATCCACACTTCACTAACGGAAGAGTCATTTACTATCCACAGATTAATTATAAAAAGAATCAAATTTTATGATATAATTTTAAAAATATCACAGACATAATCAATTTTCAAGACGGATCCTATAAACACCACAGAGTGTGGATGGACCGGATATAATAGTACATATAGTTGTACTAGCAGGACTATGGGTAATCACATTTACAGCACATGAATCAGAGTAAATGAATAGATAGCACAGTGGAATCACCATGTTTAAAAAACAAAACAAAAAAACAAACATTAGTATCACTGGTTATAAATTCTGTACTAAATTATGCTGGCTGAACTGATAAGTATCCCTAAAGTTTTACATTACAAAGGAGTCATAATAGTGTACCTTACCAATATTTTAGATGGTCCGACCACCCAATGTGGCACCACATCGTTCGTTTTGCAAACATAGCTCCGAACTGTAACACTTGTATGGGGAAAAAAATCTTGACATCTGTCTAGCTACTAAAATATAGCAAGCAATGCAGCCATAGATATTTAATAGCATATCTGGATAGTTTGTTGGGATCTGTCAACAATTCATTGTCCGTGGCTTATCATAAACGGCCAAGGAAACTTAGTGCAGCAGATCAAAAACACATCTTGCTTACTTCCCTAAGAAATCGACAGATGTCTAGCAGTGCCATCAGCTCAGAACTGGCTGAAACCAGTGGAACCCAGGTACACCCATCTATTGTTCGGAGAAGTCTGGCCAGAAGTGGTCTTCATTGGAAAATTGCGGCCAAAAAGCCATACCTTTGACGTGGAAACAAGGCCAAGCGACTCAACTATGCATGAAAACCCATGAACTGGGGTGCAGAGAAATGGCAGCAGGTGCTCTGGACAGATGAGTCAAAATTTGAAATATTGACTGTAACAGAAGGCAAGTTGTTCGCCGAAGGGCTGAAGAGCGGTAAAATAATAAGTGTTCTGCAGGCCACAGTGAAGCCTGGTGGAGGTTCCTTGCAAGTTTGGGGACTGCTTTTCAGCAAAGGGATTTGGGGATTTGGTCAGGATTAATGGTGTCCTCAATGCTGGGAAATACAGGCAGATACTTATACATCATGCAATACCATCAGGGAGGCATCTGATTGGCACCAAATGTATTCTGCAGCAGGACAACGACCCCAAACATACAGCCAATGTCATTAAGAACTATCTTCTGCGTAAAAAAGAACAAGGAGCTCTGGAAATGATGATATGGGCCCCCACAGAGCCCTGATCTCAAAATCATTGAGTCTGTCTGGGATTACATAAAGAGACTGAAGGATTTGAGGAAGCCTATAGCCACAGAAGATCTGTGGTTAGTTATCCAATATTTTTGGAGCAACCTCCCTGCCGAGTTCCTTCAAAAACTGTGTGCAGGTGTACCTAGAAGAATTGATGCTGTTTTGAAGGAAAAAGGTGGTCACACAAATATGGATTTGATTTAGGTTTCTCTTCTGTTCATCCACTTTGCATTTTGTTAATTGATAAAAAAAAAACTATTAACACTTCTAATTTTTGAAAGCAATCTTACTTTGAAGGATTTTTTCCACAACTGCCTAAAACGTTTGCGCAGTACTGTACATTTACTCCCATAACACCTTAGACTATTAGCTGTATAGTTGCCTGACTTGGATAATCCCTAAGAAGGGTTCTTTGATAAAGTGTCCCCCTAATGGGACCGCCAGCAATTAGCTGTAATTTGGGTGTATATCAGGCAGTCATTGTTTAATTTATCTGCAGTGCCACCACAGGGGAAACTAAGCATTATACAGTGCCCATTCAAACCAAAGGGTTTTTTGTGTAATGCAGGATAGGACAGGTCTTCCAGTGAGAGATGGTATTTGTAACCTCTCTCCACTATGGACAAGAGATGAGAATACTGAAAAGAGGACCCCCTCTCTTAATGCAGAGTTCCCTAATAGTGCATATGAAAAAGTTTTCTTAAAATTGGAAAACCCCTTTAAGTATTTTAGCATCAGTATATCTGTATGTGAGTTGTCAGCATCTGTGGTTATCTAGGTGTTATGTAACGACAATTTCCATGGCTGTCACCAATGTTGATACTAGCATTCCTTGGGGCCACCTGAGAAAATGATTCTGAGCGCCAACCCTGCATCTATATAGAACCTGTACAAAACTTAAATGCAGACAGTAGTGGGCCCTCCCTGATTCATTGTTTCCCGGCAAGTTGTGCCCCAGACTCTGCTCATCCTTGACAGGTGCTGATGCTGGCTCTGTTAGAGTCTGTACCCACCTGAGGATCTTCTGGTAATCTAGTGGGCCAGTCTGTCCATTGCTGTCAAAGCATGCTGGGAATTGTAGTTTCCAAATAACTGAATAGACAAAATTTGCAGACCACTGCAATACATTAAAGTGTAGCTAAACGTTTGACAAACTTCTGAGATGTCATAGTAACATGTCAGAAGTTTGGATTGGTGGGGGTCCGAGCACTGGGACCCCCACCAATCGCTAGAACAAAGCAGTTGAAGCGCTCGTGTGAGCACTCAGCTGCTTCGTATCTGTTTGGCTTCAGCTGCTTCGTTCTAGCGATTGGTGGGGGTCGCATTGCTCGGACCCCCACCAATCCAAACTTCTGACATGTCACTATGACATGTCAGAAGTTTGTCTAACGTTTAGCTACACTTTAACATTTTGAACATTCTTTTTTACAAATGAAATGTGCAGAGTGTACAATGATCTTGCATTAGATGGATACTGGATCATCATCGTTACAGGTACAGAGAATACAAATCTGTGCATGTACAGCCAGCATTACTTTTCTTTTGTGTTAAAGTCAAGACCTTTAAAATGCAAAGTCAAAACCAAGTTAACTTGGTCTTGTTCCAGACTGAAAAATAATTATAATTTTCACTAAAAATAGCTCTGCTGCACATCTTATCAAAGCCATGCCAGAGTGGGTGTGTTTATTATTTTATAGAGATGGCCCATATCACTTTATAGTTCAATATATCATTCAGAAGTACTATAAATTTGGTTTGTCTGAACTGCATCCAAGTAAAGACAGGAGATACTTAATTCAACTGATGTAACCGCTGTAGTCAAAGTCAGTGAGAACTGTCTCAACTTCTTGGCCACATGGCCATCGTGGCATAACAAAATAATCATACTGCAATTTTATGTGAGCTAATACAGAGGATGTGATTTGGCTAGTCAGATCTTAACCCCTTGGCGTCATGCATTTTAAATATATGGCACTGGGAGACACTGATTATTGTCCAGTGCTATACATCGTGTGATCACCCGCGAGAGAGCAGCTGGCAGCTCCTTTTGGAACATGATCATCAGCCCCGCTGATATCGATCACCAGGGCTGACTGCTGTAAGGGACAGCCATGGGCCTAATAAAGGACCCTAGGACTGTGCTAAAATAATCCCTGTTAGTGCAATCTTGAAGTATTCAAATGCACTATTATGGAAAAATAAAATTGAACGTAAAAGTCCCCTTGTGGTACAAAACCCCCCACCAAAAATCGCTTTTTATTAAATTACAGTGGTAAAACATAAAAAAAGACACATATTATATGTGCCTTTAATCCAAACAAACCATAAAATGCATTTAAAACATAATTTAAGGTGTTCATAGAACTAAGGAAAACAAAAACACAAAAAAAATTAATGGAAGAATTTTTGTTTTGCACAATCTATAGTTTTCATCCATAATTACGTATCAGGCAATTACAGATGAAATTGAAGACCCATTAATTTCTACAGGCCACAGACACCTTTCATTATATTTACAGATGAGTGTCCGACCCGTAGAAATGATCCGCAAAATATAGAACATGTCCTACTCTTGACCGCAATTGCAGCACAGACTCGCCCGTAAAAATCTATGGGTGCTTCTGCAATTGCGGACGGCTACGGATGTGCATCTGTATTTGCGGATCTGTATTTGCAGACAGTAAAAATCCTTATGGTAGTGTGCATGAGGCCTTAATCCCTTAACACATTTTCACGTACATGCATGTCACAGGAAGGGTTCTACTTCTGATGTGTATATATGTGTATCTACGAGCTTCTGTGCCCGCACGATCACCGTGAGAGCTCGGCTGTGAGGGACAGCTAGTATCCCACTGCAATTGCTGGGATCCAGCCATTTAACCACTTAAATGCATTTAAGTGGTTTGACAGAGGGCTGGGACTCCCTCTGTCACATATCGGTGGCTTGCGAATGCGAATGTTGCCCGCCAATGTGTCGCTATCACAGGCCTGTCATGACTGTTTGCCTATTATGACACTAAAATATATTAGTCTTGTGGAAATTCATGAAAAATTTAGATCTAGAGGATATCCACAGAAGGTCTTGGAAGAATGTAGGCATCCCAGAGATGTAAAATCTGTAAAGAGTAATGTGAGGATATGAAAAAACAAAAAAAATTCCAGGACAAATCAAGCACTCGTAAGGGTATAGAAATTATGTATATAACAGTTTATTAATATATATAGAAAAAAAGAAAATGGGGACCACCTTGGCAAGTATGTAGATGCAAAACTACAACCTTTCGTTCGTAACCTTCCCTCCTTTCTACTTGATACAGGAGATCTCCTTAGGAATATTGATCATTTAACTGTTGAGGCGGACTGTCTCTTGGTAGGTTTAGATGTAGAATTGCTTTATACGTCAATTCCAAATGAAATTGGACTTAAAGCCGCTGCATATTTCTTGGGGAAAAGGGTTATTGACTGGACCCATCAGAACGAGTTCATTATAGATATGTTGGACTTTGTCCTGAATCATAATTTCTTTTGCTTCAATGTGAAATATTATCGCCAGACGCAGGAGACGGCGATGGTGGCTTCCTGTGCCCCTTCCTATTCTTGTTTACATGTGTGCTGGTGGGAAAAATTCCTAGTCTATATCAACCCTTCTTTCAAGAAATATGCAGCTTGCTGGTTAAGATATATGGACGACGTACTATTATGTTGGAGAGGACCATCTGATGCCCTAGAGAGCTTCATCAGGGTACTAAATTGTAATAATTTATATATACATCTTACTTTTACTCATAGTGAATCCATGATTAGTTTCTTGGATCTTAATATCTATAAGCAAAATAATCGGCTAATTACATCCACCTATTGAAAACCAACGGCAGGAAATACTTTGTTACATGCCAGCAGTCATCACCATTCTTCCCAAATAAGTGGAATTCTTGTCGGAAAGTTCCTTCAAATTCTGCGGAACTGTACGAACCTTAGTGATTTCAAGCAGGAAGCCTCAGTTTTATCTGAATGTTTCCAGACTAGGGGCTATTCAAATAAATCAATTAAACATGACTACAACAAGGCCCTAAGAATTAATAGGGACGATACTAGGAGGAGGGAATCAAAAATGGATGACAGAGTACGGTTCATATGCAGATACGGATCCCATTGGGACTTATTACGTAACCTTATGTTAAAGAATTGGTCACATTTGAACCTGGATAAAAAGATTGGGTCAATAGTAGGGGACTCCCCTAGTATGGTGCCAAAAAAAGCACCAACATTAAATTACCTTACAAATGTGGATCTTCTCATTTTTGAAAAAATTTATCCAAAACAAACATATTCATGGACTCTAAGATTCTTACATTCATTAATTGCCGTTCTAGTTTGGTAGTGTATTCTATTACCTGTCCATGTGGAAAGATGTATATTGGCCAAACAAAACGTGAACTGCAAAAACGTATCAGTGAACATATTTCAGACAAAAGAAGGGGCAGATAAAGAACCCACTGGATGTCTATTTTAAGACCCATCACCAACAATCACCAAAAGGTCTGAAGTTCATGGGGATATATCAGCTGCAGAAGGATAGGAGGGGAGGCGATAGATTACTTCTTCAAAAGAAACTATGTGGATCTACACCTTGGGCCTATCCCCTAGAGGCTTAAATAATGAAATCAAGTTCAATATGTTTCTGTTATTCCAACTAGATTGTTATCTGCCGTTTATGGTGGGGATCCGATCGATAGCCCCCTTCTTGGGCCCTCGGTTGGTTCCATGCCATAAGCGGCAGATCCTTCCCTACTCTCCTAATGCACCCGATTAACTGGGATTTTGTCATTGATGGTAGGGACCGTGTTGATTGCCCTCTTGGGCTCATTACTGGTTCCCCGCCATCCTCGACGGATCTTGTTTATCTTTTCAATGTATACAAATATGAATTTTCTATACATGTGACCACCAGAATCTTGGTGGACAGACATCTTTCTACTAGCTTTTATTCCATGATATTTCTCCCCCACAGCCTACTACTTCCTTTTTCTGATTATCCTTATTAAATTTAACTGCACGGGTCTCTGTCGTCGATGGTGGTGACCCTTAACTAGTTCCCTGTCATCCATGACGGACCCTGGCTGCCTTCTTGAGTCCATATTTTCCCCCAAAAAATAATTTTAGCAATGTGGGTGGGGGGGGGGGGGGGGGGGCTGGACCTCCGCTGGATAGGCTGTGTAAATGTGGAAATGAACGGGACATTTCAATAGGCAGTTTTCCTTTAAATGTCTGCTATAAAAATATATAACTCTGTGAACATCATTCACTGGCTCTGATGAAGTCCCAGCTGGGATGAAATGCGTTAGCTAATTGCACGGTGGTGGTTGTAAGCAGCACCATGCCACAAACGATGCTGTGGTAACCGCTACACTGGCCTTTTCTTTATATTTGCTTGCATTATAAATCTGAAGTCTCCGTCATGGACGAGGAAGAGAGATACATTTCCTAAAAGAAATTGAGCGGCTGCTATAATCTGGAGCACCTTACTCAAACGGATGCACGCTGATCTCTATCTGCATTGGAGCCTGGGAGTGACGCTGTATCGGGTTCGGATAAGCAAAGAACCAGCAACAGATGAGTATAACGGAACTTGTTCCTGATAATCTATATGCTCACTGTTAATACCACTCTAAAGAATTAATTTGGTTTATGCAAACCGTTCAACATCCATGTTTCCCAGAAAGGTCAAATATGCTCCCTTCTTTCTTGCTGGAAGGATGGATAGTGTAGATTGATTAATTTGGATATTGCATCCATTTATTCATATGTATATATATTTTCCAATTTGGAGATCCTTTTCACAGCCGCTTTTCACAGCGGAGATCCTTTTCACAGCGGAGATTCTCTCTAATTGAATTTGATACTAGTCTTCATTGGATACTAAGTGTCTTTTGTATATATTTATTAGGTTTAATTATAAATACAAGTTGTTATTCTTAACCCCTTGAGTACCCAGCTCATTTTGGCCTTGAGGACCAGACCCATTTTTTCAAATCTGACATGTATCACTTTATGTGGTAATAACTCCGGAATGCTTTTACCTATCCAATTGATTCTGAGATTGTTTTCTCGTGACATATTGTACTTTACTTTAGTGCAAAAATTTGGTCGATAAATTCATTGCTTATTTGTGAAAAACACCAACATTTAGCGAAAATATGAAGAAATTATGATTTTTCCAATTTTAAATGTATCTGCTTGTAAAACAGATAGTAATACCACACAAAATAGTTACCAATTAACATCTCCCATATGTCTACTTTATGTTTGCATCGTTTTTTGAACATCCTTTTATTTTTCTATGACCTCACAAGGCTTAGAACTTTAGCAGCAATTTCTCATATTTTTAAGAAAATGTCAAAAAGCTATTTTTTCAGGGACGAGTTCAGTTCTGAAGTGGTTTTGAGTGCCCTATATATTAGAAACCCCCATAAAACACCCCATTTTGAAAACTGCACCCCTCAAAGTATCCAAAACAGCATTCAGAAAGTGTTTCAACCCTTTAGGCGTTTTACAGGAATTGAAGGAAAGTAGAGCTGAAATTTTCAAATTTCATTTTTTTTTACAAAATTCATATGTAATACATTTTCTTCTGTACCACAGAAGGTTTTACCTGAGAAACGCAACTCAATATTTATTGCCCAGATTCTGTAGTTTTTAGAAATATCGCACATGTGGCCCTAGTGCGCTAATGGACTGAAACACAGGCCTCAGAAGCAAAGGAGCACCTCTTGGATTTTGGGGCCTCCTTTTTTCAGAATATATTTTAGGCACCATGTCCGGTTTGAAGAGGTCTTGTGGTGCCAAAACAGTGGAAACCCCCAAAAGTGACCCCCATTTTTTAAACTACACCCCTCAGGGAATTTATCTAGGGGTATAGTTAGCATTTTGACCCCACAGGTATTTTGCTATATTTTCTGGAGTTAGTCTGTGAAAATGAAAATCGACTTTTTTTCTGGAAAAACGTAAAAATTTCTAATTTTTGCAAGAAATAAAGGACAGAAAGCACCCCAACATTTGTAAAGCAATTTCTCGCGATTACGGAAATACCCCATATGTGGTAATAAATTGCTGTTTGGACCCACAGCAGGGCTCAGAAGGGAAGGACCCCCATTTGGATTTTGGAGCTCTGATTTTACTGGAATGGTTTTCAGTGCCGTGTCACGTTTGCAACGCCCTGGAGGAACCTAAACAGTGGAATCCCCCCAAAAGTGACCCCATTTTGGAAACTATACCCCTAAAGGAATTTTTCTAGTGGTATAGTTAGCATTTTGACCCCACAGGTTTTTTGCTGAATTTATTGGAATTAGTCTGTGAAGATGAAAAGAGACTTTTTTTTGGAAAAAACACAGAATTTTCTAATTTTATAAGTAATAAAGGAGAAAAAGCACCTCAACATTTGTAAAGCAATTTCTCCTGATTACGGTAATACCCCATATGTGGTAATAAACTGCTGTTTGGACCCACGGCAGGGCTCAGAAGGGACGGAGCACCATTTGGATTTTGCAGCTCAGATTTTGCTGAATTGGTTTCTGGGGGCCATGTCGCATTTGCAGAGTCCCTGAAGTACCAGTAGAGTAGAAATTCCCCAGATGTGATCCCAATTTGGAGACTATACCCCTGAAAGAATTAAATTAGAGGTGTAGTGAGCATTTTGAGCCCTCAGGTGTTTTATAGATTTTATTAGAATTGGTCCGTGAAAATGAAAACATTTTTTTTTTCCAATAACCTGTAGCTTTAGCTCAGAATTTTTCATTTCCACAAGGAATACAGGAGAAAAGACACCCCAAAATGTGTTACACAATTTCTCCTGATTACGGAAATACCCCATATGTGGTTGTAAACGGCTATTTGGACATACGGCAAGGGTCTAAACGGAAAAAGGGCAATTTCGTTTTTGGAGTGGAGATTTTACAAAATTTGTTTTTGATGCCATGTTGCATTTCGCTGAGGTACCAGTATAGTGAAAACTCCCGAGAAGTGACCCCATTTAGGAAACTACACCCCTCAAGGAATTCATCTAGAAGTGTAGTGAGCATTTTGACCCCCAAAGGTTTTGCAGAAATTAGTGCACAGTGGATGTTGCTGATTGAAAATTGACATTTTCCACATATATGCTATTTCAGTGCCCAATGCGTTGGGCCCAGCTTGTACCACTGGAGACATACGCCCCATAAATTGTTAAGCGGTTCTCCAGAGTACGGTAATACCCCATATGTGGTCATAAACTGCTGTTTGGGAACACTGCCAGGCCCAGAAGGAGCGCCATTTGGCTTTTGGAGCGCTGATTTTGCATGGTAGTAGTTTTGTTTAGTGTTTTACTGGTGTTTCAGTTTATAATGTGGGGGCATATGTAAGCTGGGCGGAGTGTATCAGGGTATATGTAAGCTGTGCGGAGTACATCAGGGTATATGTAAGCTGGGCGGAGTACATCAGGGTATATGTAAGATGTGCGGAGTACATCAGGGTATATGTAAGCTGTGCAGAGTACATCAGGGTATATGTAAGCTGGGCGGAGTACATCAGGGCATATGTAAGCTGGGCGGAGTACATCAGGGCATATGTAAACTGGTCGGAGTACATCAGGGTATATGTAAATTGGGCGGAGTACATCAGGGTATATGTAAGCTGGGCGGAGTACATCAGGGTATATGTAAGCTGGGCGGAGTTCATCAGGGTATGTGTTTGCTGGGCTGAGTGTATCAGGGTATATGTAAACTGTGCGGAGTACATCAGGGTATATGTAAGCTATGTGGAGTACATCAGGGTATATGTAAGCTGGGCGGAGTGCAACAGGTCATAATAGGATGATGTAATAATGGGGAGAATGAATAATAAAATTAATTATCCCTGGATAGTGACGTACGCTTTGAACCAATCCTTCATGCACAGGCCGGATTATTTGGTGCAGGAGTCGCACTTCTAAAGGGTGTCTGTGGTGTTGTACAAAATATCCGCACTCCAGTATTGCCTAATCTTTGACTTCTTCACTAGCCCCATATGTAGCACAGACCCCAAAATGTCATCGTTTTCGCTGCATTTACAGGGTCTACCAATGGGGGCTGCAAATGATGACGTGGGGTTTTAGGTGAAGAACTGCTGCACATATAAATTAGTCTGGGCCGTCATTTTGCATTATTGCGTTCCAAGAGTCAGAACTTTTTATTTTTCCGTTGACGAGCTATGTGAGTGCTTGATTTTCATGGAAAGAGCTGTCGTTTTTATTCGTATCATTTTGGGGTACATGCGATAATTTGATCAGTTTTTATTCCATTTTTTCTGAGGTGAGGAGACCAAATACCAGAAATTCTTTCACTATTTTTTTTATAATTTTTTACCGGCGTTCTCTGTGCAGTATAAACAACATGTTTACTTTATTCTGCGGTTTGATACGATTATGGCAATACCAAATTTATATAGTTTTTATATGTTTTACTACTTTTACAAAAAAAACAAACACTTTTTTTCTAAATAAAATGTTTTAGTGTCACCATGTCCTGAGAGCCATAACTTTTTTATTTTTTTGTCGACGGAGCTTTGTGAGGGCTTGTTTTTTGCGTGACACACTGTCGTTTTTATTGGTACCATGTTTGGCTACGCGCGACTTTTTGATCACTTTTTATTCCATTTTTTTGGAAACAACGTGACCAAAAAAGGAAATTCTGCCATTGTTTTTTATGGTATTTTTTTTACGGTGTTCACCGTGCGGGATAAATAATATGATATTTTTTTAGGTCAGGCCAATACGAACGCGCCGATGCCTATTATGTCTAGTTTTTGTCTTTTTTTTTCTAATTATAAAGGGCTTGATCAGGGAAACAAGGCGATTATTGTTTTTATTACGTAAAACTTGTATTTATTTATTTATCTAAAACTTTTTTTTAACTTTTTTTTCACTTTTTATTTTACACATACTAGGGGACTGGAAGATCTGATCTTCTGATCCCCTGTACAATACACAGCACTTCTTCTGTATGTACTGATGTAGTGCAGTGTATTGTAACTGTCACTTTACAACTGACAGTTGGGCCTATTACGTCCTGCCTTGGGCAGGACCTAATAGGCTCCTGTACATGGCAACCAGGAAGCCGTTGCTAGGCTTCCTGGTTGCCATTGCAACCATCAGAACCCCGCGATTTTTCGCGGGGGGGGGGGGGGGCAATGGGGTGCAGAGGGAGCCCCCTCCCTCTGTATCAATCACTTAAATGCCGCTGTCGCTATTGACAGCGGCATTTAAGGGGTTAAACTACAGCGATCGGAGAGGACAGTGATCGCTGTAGTTGCAGTGGGATGTCGGCTGTATATTACAGCCGATATCCGATGAAGATGGAGCGAGCACAGCTCCTGTGCCCGCTTCATCCTCAGGGCGTTACTATACGCCCATTTTCGGGAAGGGGTTAATAAAAATAGTGTTTTGTTTTTTTACACCGCTTTCTCTGATCTCCTCACGTATCTCACAGAAGTGAGGAGATCAGAGAAAGTGACAGGAGCTTTCTCCTGCAGACGACGTCACAGACGGCTGTGATTGGTCAGTCTTCAGAGACTGACCAATCACAGCAATCGCCGGCATTGGGGACTGCTAATTGGTCCCCAGGCCGGTAGCAGAGACGGTTAGCTGTCAATGACAGCTGCCGCCGCTGTTATGTCACTATGTGATTTCACATAGTGACAGTTTATTCCTGCGCCGTAATAGTACGGCGAAGGTACGCTGGAATAAGCGGCCAGCGACGTACTATTACGGCGAAGGTACGCAAGGGGTTAAACATGCAATTGTACGTGATATACATTGTCAAACTAGTCTCTTTACCTGGCTAGGTAGTTTTTTAATTGGATCTGTTCTTATTGTTTAGGTATTAGCCCATGGGAAATGGTTTGCCGTTTTGCTTTTTTTCCATATATATTAATAAATTGTTATATACATAATTTCTATACCCTTACGAGTGCTTGATATGTCCTGGATAGTTTTTGTTTTTTCATAGTCTTTCCAGCTAGGAGGGCACCGTGTGGCATTTTTTGGCTACATTGTTTTGGGTCATTGGATATTTAATTTTTTTGCCCTTAATGTGAGGATACCCTTTGTCTACTCTTTTCATTCTTTTGCTTATAAAATACATAAAATTATTTGCCAACATTGACCTATCGTATAGAAAGGCTATCCGTCAGTAGAAGCCTTTAGACAACCTTTTTTACCTTGTTTTTGACGTCCCCAAAACTTACGAGACAAATTCGTACGTGCAGAAGAGGGCTCCAAAACTGTGATATGTCGCCAACAGTTCTTGAAATCCCAAAAAAATGGATACTTTCCCGTGTTTACATTGCATACAATGCACAAATTTCATAAAGGGTGATAAAGTATTCCACCCACTATCAGGGAAGGGGTATCCCATTAAAGGTTAATTTATTTGTGATTCCTTCTATGTTGTTTCTGTTGTGAAGTGCCCTTGTGGCCTCGTATATGTTGGGGAGACCACCCAGCATGTATGAGACCACATTTCACAGCACAAATCAACTATAAGATGTAAAAATTAGTTGTTACCATTGCCTCAGCATTTTCACAAATTGGGCCACAATGTATTCCAATTAAAATTTAAAATATTGGAACAAGTAACTGTTCCTAAGAGAGGCGGAGATCACAGGAAAAACTTAATATGACGAGAAGCCTTTTGGATTCACGCAATGCAGTCTTTGGAGCCAAGAGGTTTAAACAGGGAATATGATTTACATAGGTTTATTTAAATGGTGTTGGTCCTTGGTTTTGTGAACTGCAGCTCCCCCAAAGTTTGTAATTTTTATAATGAATACTTTATAAAGATCTTTCGATTGATTAACTGATTTATGGATTGCCCAGAAACACATTTATGACAGCTTTGCTACTTTGTGATGTGATGCCTTTTTATATATCCAACAGGCACACTAAGGATTGGTTTACTATTAATTCGATAAGATGCCCACACCATCTTGCCGCATTGTCGGGAACGTCTACAATTCTATTATATTACAATTAACTTGTTAATGTTAGTTACGTTACTACAGTTTGTATTATCATGTGACCTACCAGGCACAGTTGTCTGTTATATCTATCCATGCCTTGCTTTGGATGATCACATGATGGGTTCACGTTATGACAATGCGTGTCAGCAGCGTCAGTGATCAGATGAGATGGAATCTCTTTAAATACACGCTACTAACATTTTGACTTGGCACCATTTACTACAGCAACCAGTGGTGTTACTACCGCGGTAGCAGCCGTAGCGGCTGCTACAGGGCCCGCAGCCTGAGGGGGCCTGTGTCGACCAGCTGACATGCCCCACCCATATGCCCGGTGGCGCCGCTAGCAGCCGTTATGCCTACTACAATGGTAGCGCCGCTACTACGAGGCCCGCGCCGCCGAGCCTCCAACAAGTATGGGCCGGGCAACACTGGCCCTCTCATGCCTGTAGGCGTCGCTAGCACCGGAGGGGGCCCCGGTGCTAACGACAGCCAAATACATGCATTAGCGCTGAACATGCCCGACCATTCAGCGCCTTTCAACGACGCTAGCGGCACGATGACCTCATTGCGCCGTTTCCGTGCATGAAAGGTGCTTATTGACGGGGCAAGTCATTCTGCCCCGCCAATCAGCATCATTGAACGACGCGTCGTTCAGCTCCAGCAGAGAACAGGTCAGAAGAGAGCAGGTCTGCATTGCCATCGGACTGCGCGGGAACGGGATCATGTGAGTATGTAAAGTTTTTGGTTTTTTTTCTAATAAAACTGTGACTGGCATTATCTATAGTGGGGGCTCTATCTACAGGGGGGGTCGTCTATATTTGGGCCACTATATACAGGGGGGGGGTCTATATGTGGGGATGTGGGGCACTATCTACGGGGGGTCTATATGTGGGGATGTGGGCCACTATATACAGGGGGGTCTATATGTGGGGATGTGGGCCACTATCTACAGGGGGGGTCTAACTGGGGATTTGGGCCACTATTTACAAGGGGGGGGTCTATATGTGGGCCACTATCTACAGGGGGGTCTATATGTGGGGATGTGGGGCACTATCTACAGGGGGGTCTATATGTGGGGCACTATATACAGGGGGACCTATATGTGAGACACTATATACAGGGGTGGGCTATATGTAGAGCACTATCTATAGGGGTGGGCTATATGTGGGACACTATATACAGGGGTGGGTTACCTGTGGGGCACTAGCTACAGGGTGGCTATATGTAGGGCACTGTCTACAGGGGTGGGCTATATGTGGGACACTATATACAGGGGGAGCTATATGTGAAACTATCTACAGAAGTGGGCTATATGTGGAGCACTATCTATAGGGGAAGCTATATGTAGGGCAGCATGGTGGCTCAGTGGTTAGCACTATTGCCTTGCAGCTCTGGAGTCCATATGTAGGCACTATCTACAGGGGGGTATGGGGCACTATCTACAGGGGGTAGGGTGTGTGTGTGTGTGTGGGACACAGTGTATGGTACTATTATAATCGGGGACACAGTGTATAGCGCTATTATAGTTAGTGGTGCAGTGTATGGTGCTTCATTATATTTAGAGGTATTGAGAATTTTAACTTCGTTTATAGGTGCAGAAATTTCTTAAAAGTGAGAAGCTGAAGACATCAGAGCGGAAAACTGCAGAAATGAGTCGTGGCAGGAAGAAATCCATCATAGAGGTCTGGACCGGAGGCAGAAGAAAAGAACTAGAATCTGAGACGTCACCGGTGAGTCACTTAATGTAAATGTTTATTCTGCCACTAATCAGTACTGCAGTCACTGTATGATCTGCAGTGAGATGATGGTGGTATGATTTTTTTTTTTAAAACAGCATCTCCCAGCATATCCTCACCATTGTTCGGGCCATCCTGGGAGCTGTAGTTTTACGCCGTACAAACCTATACGGCTGGGGTTGCACTAAATTGAGCTGTATTTTTTCTGTTGTTGTATATATGTACTGATCTTGGTTCTGATGCTGTATGTAAGTACTGAGCTTTGTTCTGGTGCTGTATATACGTATTAGATTGGTTTTGGTGTTGTGTATATGTAATGAGTTTGGTTCTGGGGATGTATATATGTACTAAGCTTGGTTCTGGTGCTGTATATACTTACTGAGCTTGGTTCTGGGGATGTATTTATGTACTGAGCTTGGTTCTAGTGCTGTATTTATGTACTGAGGTTTGTTCTGGTGCTGTATATATGTACTGAACTTGGTTCTGGTGCTGTACATATGTCAGAGCTTGGTTCTGGATCTGTAATTATGTAGGATATATTTATAGTAACAAAATTGCAGGGCAGATGGAATTGTTCTCAATTCATTGCATATTTAATGGGAATCTGTCAGGTAGTTTTAACCCCTTGAACCGCCACCATACGGTACTACATGACCTGACAATATTTCCAAACATTCCCTTGTATGTTTTTTTCAGATGCAGCAAAATATTTAAAACCCACTTTTAAAATGGCACACACTGTATGCTAATTACTCATTAGAGGGTCATGGGGTGGTGCCGCTATCCTAAAGTCACATAGTCCTGCCTCCAAACCCACCTTTCCATATTTGAGTGACATCTCCCTGGCTAATACAACTTTCTCGGATGCGCCATTGCCTTGTGGCACTATACGCAAGGGGGGGGGGCTGTGTGGCACTATATACAAAGGGGGCTGTGTGGCACTATACACAAGGGGGTGCTGTGTGGCACTCTATCTACAGGGGGGCACTATCTACTAAGGGGGGGGGCTGTGCTGCACTACCTACTAAGGGGGGCTGTGTGGCACTATATACAAGGGAAGGGGGCTGTGTGGCACTATATACAGTGGGGGCTGTATAGCGCTTGTATACAGTGGGGACTTTATGGTGATAACTACAGGGCGGCTATATGGCACTAACTACAAGGGGGAGGAGGGGGTGCTATCTACAAATGGGGTGTGACACTGTCTATAGGCGGGGCTATATATCACTGTCTACAGTGGGGCTGTATGGCACATTCTACAGGGGGCACTATTTATAAGGGGGGCTGATTGTGGCACCCGGGGGGGGGGCCCGGTCAAGAGTTTGCTATGGGGCCTAGTCTTACCTAGTTACGCCCCTGGCAGCAACGGATGTTGCGTGAGAGAGTGATATACAGTCTTATACTTGTTTTGTACATTTTGTTCCAGAGCAATCCGGTAAGATGTCTTTCTTTTTTCTGTAACATACATTGTGGGATATTCTTCATTACTTAGCTTTTGCGTTATTCACAGGTATATGCTTGAGATAATCTGTTTTGGTTATTTTTCTTGTTAAAGTGAGGATGTATAACATAACAATGGCGGTTATAAAAATAGTATTGTATATCATCTACGCAATGTATAAACGCATTACTTGCACAGTGTTTTATGGTGATATTTACCCAATTATGCTTGATCCTCGTTTTCTACTTAAATAGTTCTCATATTTGTCCTACTTGTATTTTCCATTGACATTATGGATGCTTGTACTATTATATTTATTTTTGCTTCATTTTGTATAGAATTATCTGATGAAGGCCTATGTAGGCCGAAAACGTTTATAAGTGGATTGCAAAATAAAATATTTATATTATTTCATCGCAAAACTTGAGTGCCGAGTACTTGTTCTTGTATGCCTATTAGTACATACGAAAGCCACATCCAAATAGACTGTCTGCAATTTTTACACTGACAGGCAGGAATGCTTTGGTATACCAAGAAAAATAGCGGTAACATGTAAACTGCATGGTAAATTGCGTACAAAAAGAACACAAAAAACAACGGCAGTTTCCTTTTTTTAAATTCCCTCCCAAAAATAATAAAAGTTAATCAATAAGTCCCATGTACCCAGAATGGTACCATTAAAAATGACATCTCATCCCACAAAACACAAGCCAACACATGGTTTCATTGACGGAAACATTCAAAAGTTATGACTCTTGGAGTACGGCGATGAAAAAACAAATAACTTTTTGCACTGTGCATATGTTTTTTCTTTCGTTTTTTAAGACCTATAGAGAAGTCTCTTGTTGTAACAAATTTACTCTAATTTACGCTAGAAACTTACATAAATTATAGAGGACATCTAAACCGGTTCGTAGCTGCCGCAAATTTCATTTTGTGGTTCACAAACAGATTAATATGCGACAAATTTATTAAGAGGCATGCATCTCTTAAGAAATGAGTTGCATCTTACTTCAGTGGCCTTCTTTCTCAAACTGGGGTATGGAACGCCCGTTTTAGAAAATCAGGACCTTTGTATGTAGACTCTCATATTTTACTATAGACTTCAAAGTAACAAAAAAAAAACAAAAACACACAACCAAAAAACGGTAGTAAATGCTGTGTGTGAATTATGTTTTAAAGAGCTACCAATATTATTCACACATATATGTAAATGATTTTAGAGAATTGCAGAACTGGAGATATGTGAGATACCGTAGTGATCCATAGAACAGATACTTTTCTCAACTTCCTGTCTGTGATCCAAATGAAGAATTGTACAGTCTGCTCCTTAACATTTTGAAATGGTTACAGTTTAATGTCCTTTACAGTTTTCTATAGCATAGTTATTAAAACAAGGAGGTTTTGGTAACATCGAAATGCAGTATGATTTTGTTTATTATTTAGGGCCAGGGACATTTAGGTCCTAGCCAAGAAATACTTGACTTAGGAAAATCAAATCTCAGAATGTATCGAATAAGAACAAATGCATCTTAAAAAGCAAAAAAACATTGGTCAATGCCCTGATGCCCAGATGGTCAGTCCACCCATGTCTAAGACTTCTTATCCTTAGGCCTGATTCACACGAACATTGTAAACGTCCGTGTGCTGTCTGTTAAAAAAACGGACAGCACACGGACCCATGCAACTCAATGGGGCTATTCGGACATGCGTTGTTTTTCACGCAACGTGTGTCCATTGCATGAAACTCACTGCATGTCCTATTTTGGTCCATTTGTCGCCCATTGAAGTCTGTGGGTGCGTAAAAATCAAGGATAGCACACTTATGTCACCCGTGTTCTGTCAGTAATTCACGCATCAGTTGCTAAAGAAATGCTGAGAAAAAAAAAATGTGCACCAACACTGACATGAAAAACTGATGCCACATGGAACAAACACAATCTAAGGCCTTATTGAGACGAGTGTGTCTGTTTTGCGTCCGCAAAATGGACACACTCGTCTGAATAAGGCCATAGATTGTAAAATTGTACAATACCATTAAATTTGTAGCTGTCGCACCAAGGTTAAAGTTTCTTAAACTTTAATAACTATTTATTACAAAGCAAAGGAACAAGGAACATATCTATGCCTGGGCCAAAGATAAGTATTTAATTTAAAAAATGTTGTCCAACTGTGGCCCCCATTTTACCAGATTTGATTTACCATAAGAAATAATCCTAATATAACCTTGTTATTGTTCAAAACTTATCCACAAAAACCACAGTGATAAATCTTCAAATTGTGTCAAAGGATTGGACATGTAATGAATATATAAGGAATGTGTAGAGTTCTATAATAAAAGATAAGATTTTGTATTTTATATAACTAGTTGACATCTGCTTGAGTTCTGAGAATGATGTGCAATTTAGAAACGAACACAATTGTCAGATAAAATAGATGTCAAATCGAACGCATGTCAACCTTTACCAAATAATCCTGGCAGTATACCTTTGTCTTGAAACGTAAGAAAAAGGAATCAAAAAGCCTTGCGTCAAATCTTGCCATTCACGCATGACTTTGCTTCTATGAAATATACAGTCAAGTGCACATTTCAAGGTAACGTTAAACTTATTTCCTAAAACCAATAGTTCTAATTTAGCATATCAAACAGAAAATGCCTGCTCAGTTTTAAAGCAGAGACATCAGTCAGTATGTTCAAAGAATGCAGTTTTCTTTTATCGTGTTTTCTCTAGAGAATTACAAAAAGATTAGTAAGTTTTTTTCCAGCATCATTCCAAACATGCAGTGAAAGGTGAAATCTACAGAGTGGAAGAAACTGTGTCAAATTAGTTATGAAAACAAACATTACTCAATTGACATTACTCAATTAGTAAAACACAATTTTCTATTTTATCTCACGGATGTTAAAATAGTAGGTTTGATCTTGGAGATGTAACAGTGTGTATGGGAACACATAGAGCAAATAAGAAGCATTATATTAAATATTAAGCTCCATTGCAATGTGAACTTTACTAGTTTTAAAGGGGTTGTCTCATGATGACTACCCCTGTCCATATACCCTATTAAAGCATATGGACATCAGAGGGGGGGGACCCCATCTATGAGCCAGAACAGAGATCCACACTGTAAGAGTGGGTACTGCTTTGGCATCTATAACATGGACTGCCATTCATTTGAATGGCTACCATGTAACACTAAAACAAATTAAATACTTTACAAGTTTTACAGAATCTTTTTTTTAAAACTATTTATGTCTTCTCAGGTCCCCGTTTTATAGCATCCTACCCTAAGGTCAGACAGCGTTTTTAATGTGACAGGTTACTTTTAATAACAATAAAAGGGGTTTTACCATAATCAATATTTATCACCTATCCATAGGATTGGTGGGGGTCTGATTTCTGGGACCCAAACCGATCACGAGAACAGGCTTACCATGCCGTCCCTGTGCGGCCCATATGAATGGAGCGGTACTGCGCATGCTTTGTCACCGCTCCATTTATTTCTATGGGGCTGCCAAGATAGCGCTCGGCAGCCCCAGAGAAATTAATGGAGCGGTGGCTGAGCATGCGCAGTACCGCCCCATTCATATTGAATTCTGTACGTTATACACTACCATTCAAAAGTTTAAGGTCACTTAGAAATTTCCTTATTTTTGACAGAAAAGCACAGTTTTTTTCAATGAAGATAACATTAAATGAATCAGAAATACACTCTATACATTGTTAATGTGCTAAATGACTATTCTAGCTGCAAACGTCTGGTTTTTAATGCAATATCTACATAGGTGTATAGAGGCCCATTTCCAGCAACTATCACTCCAGTGTTCTAATGGTACATTGTGTTTGCTAACTGTGTTAGAAGGCTAATGGATGATTAGAAAACACTTGAAAACCCTTGTGCAATTATGTTGGCACCGCTGTAAAAAGTTTTGCTGTTTAGAGGAGCTATAAAACTGACCTTCCTTTGAGCTAGTTGAGAATCTGGAGCATTACATTTGTGGGTTCGATTAAACTCTCAAAATGGCTAGAAAAAGAGAGCTTTCATGTGAAACTCGACAGTCTATTCTTGTTCTTAGAAATGAAGGCTATTCCATGCGAGAAATTGCCAAGAAACTGAAGATTTCCTACAACGGTGTGTACTACTCCCTTCAGAGGACAGCACACACAGGCTTTAACCAGAGTAGAAAGAGAAGTGGGAGGCCCCGCTGCACAACAGAGCAACAAGACAAGTACATTAAAGTCTCTAGTTTGAGAAATAGACGCCTCACAGGTACTCAACTGGCAGCTTCATTAAATAGTACCCGCAAAACGCCAGTGTCAACG
This sequence comes from Rhinoderma darwinii, assembly GCF_050947455.1. Lineage (NCBI taxonomy): Eukaryota > Metazoa > Chordata > Amphibia > Anura > Rhinodermatidae > Rhinoderma > Rhinoderma darwinii. Next base: position 278,657,741 of record NC_134691.1, on the reverse strand, counting down.
TCTACAGTGAAGAGGCGACTCCGGGATGCTGGCCTTCAGGGCAGAGTGGCAAAGAAAAAGCCATATCTGAGACTGGCTAATAAAAGGAAAATATTAATTTGGGCAAAAGCACACAGACATTGGACAGAGGAAGATTGGAAAAAAGTGTTATGGACAGACGAATCGAAGTTTGAGGTGTTTGGATCATACAGAAGAACATTTGTGAGACGCAGAACAACTGAAAAGATGTTGGAAGAGTGCCTGACGCCATCTGTCAAGCATGGTGGAGGTAATGTGATGGTCTGGGGTTGCTTTGGTGCTGGTAAAGTGGGAGATTTGTACAAGGTAAAAGGGATTTTGAATAAGGAAGGCTATCACTCCATTTTGCAATGTCATGCCATACCCTGTGGACAGCGCTTGATTGGAGCCAATTTCATCCTACAACAGGACAATGACCCAAAGCACACCTCCAAATTAGGCAAGAACTATTTAGGGAAGAAGCAGGCAGCTGGTATTCTATCTGTAATGGAGTGGCCAGTGCAGTCACCAGATCTCAACCCCATAGAGCTGTTGTGGGAGCAGCTTGACCGTATGGTACGCAAGAAGTGCCCATCAAGCCAATCCAACTTGTGGGAGGGGCTTCTGGAAGCATGGGGTAAAATTTCTCCCGATTACCTCAGCAAATTAACAGCTAGAATGCCAAAGGTCTGCAATTCTGTAATTGCTGCAAATGGAGTATTCTTTGACGAAAGCAAAGTTTGAAGGAGAAAATTATTATTTCAAATAAAAATCATTATTTCTAACCTTGTCAATGTCTTGACTATATTTTCTAGTCATTTTGCAACTCATTTTATAAATATAAGTGTGAGTTTTCATGGAAAACACAAAATTGTCTGAGTGACCCCAAACTTTTGAACGGTAGTGTATCTTCTGTACCTGCTCCGGGGATACCCCTGTTTTTTTTGCCTGTATCCTGTGGTTCATGTGCATTTTGTTGCCCATTTTGACCTGGCTAGTTGTGCGTTGTCCTGAGCTGCTAGCCCATTTTGACCTGGCTCGTTATGCGTTGTCTTGAGCTGCTAGCCCATTTTGACCTGGCTCGTTGTGCGCTGTCCTGAGTTTTGAACTGGGTCGTTGTACTTTGTCCTGAGCTGCTATACCAGTTTGACTTCCCTTGTATCTTACCTTGATATTGTTTATTGATTTGGTATTATTCCCCTTTGCCATTGCCAACCCTCTGCTTGACTATTGATATGCATTTTTCTGTCTATTTAAGGACTAACATTTGCTGAGGTGGATCCTCCTGTTGCCATCCTGTTACTATGGGCATACATCTGCTTCTTGTATAATGGCTATGACTGCCTTCTTTGCCTAGGGAAATCATACCCACAGTCTGGATTTAATCCATCCAGCTAATACCTCCTGAAACTATAATCTCAAGGCTCTACTGCTTGATTCTGGGCGCCCATCTCAGGATCATTACAGTATGTGAAATATATGGTACCTTTTGGCCACCTCATAAATATAATAAATGTCTTAAAGGATAATACATGACTATAAATATCCTTTTGCTATGAATACAGTGTTTAAATTCGCAGGAACTTTTCTCTGACAATGAGATTTTGACGATGAGTAAAATGTTAACTTATGCCAATAAAACGGTAGAAGTGAAATAGAAGTGAAAAGGTCTTTCTGTCTGTGAGAAAATTTACAGCTCGAGAAAGAATTAAATAATTTTAATTTCCTTTTCCATATGGTATAATTTTGTAAACAGATGCCTTCCATTCCTTTGTGTCTTCTTAATATTTGAAAAAGAACATAAAATGTATGAAATGCAGTGCTCACAGACCTCTGGGATTTACTTTAAAAGAATTTACAGCAGTTGAACAGAATTATCATTTTTAAGCAATAAGTGTCAACAGTTAAAAAAGAACTACTGTATTTTTCAGAAACTGAGCTAAGCAATCTGACTTCAGATGTCTTTATGTATAATTATTTTTATTTAGAATTGGACGATTGGGAAGAATACACGTGCAAGTGATATAGAAACATTATGTACATTGTAAAGGGTAGTGTTTTATGTATTTATATCTATATACGTGTATATATATATATATCTATCTATATATATATTTATAGTACAAAAATTAGGTAGCACTCTGTTTGTTAGAGGTGAAAAAAGAGGGTACTTTTATTGTCCCATATGCAACGTTTCAGCTCCTTCCCCTGGAGCCTTTCTCAAGGCTTGAGAAAGGCTCCAGGGGAAGGAGCTGAAACGTTGCATATGGGACAATAAAAGTACCCTCTTTTTTCACCTCTAACAAATGGAGTGCTGCCTAATTTTTGTACTATACATAATTGGGATCTTGGTCTGCTCTCTTGGGCTTGCACCCACACTATACCGGTGCTGCTGGATCCATTTGTCTATCTAAATATATATATATATATATATATATTTAGATAGACAAATGGATCCAGCAGCACCGGTATAGTGTGGGTGCATATATATATATCTATATATATTTTGGCCCATCCGACAAAGGTGTGCATTCACACATATGCCCATGGGAAAATGCCCCAGGTGTAACAAGATGAGACAGCTCATTGTTCTACTTCAGGGCATCTTCAGATGTGGCGGAATTATTCCACTGCAAATGTTGCTGCAAATTCCGCTGCAACATTTTCATATTTGACAGGTAATTCAAACGTTGCGGATATCACTGCAGACTTGATGCAGATTTCAGTTTTTGCATTGCAGAGCCTGAAATCTGCAGTGAAATTCCGCTGCTTCTCCGCAACATAATGTGCAATCTGCAGAGTGAAAATTCTGCACCGCAGCCTAAATTCTGCACTGTTATTTTCCGCAACGTCTGAATTAAGTTACCTAAAAAGGTATAGAAAGCAATGAAAAAAACGGCTGCTGCAGATCCACAGCAATTCCGCCACGTCTGAACATGCCCTTACATGCTGGGTGGAGTAGAGGATCTTCTTTGATCTTATGTCTCCTACACTACCCAGGGGGGCCATAAACAGTGGACACATCCTATGGTGAATTCCCACGTCACAGGATGTTCCCACGGCCTGCCCCCCTGCATGAGTTTTGCACAGTGATGTCATACAGGAGTGCACGCACCAAGCTTAAATAGTCGAGTGTTAGTGCAATCATCAGACCTACACTCTTCCCCCCACCTGAGGAGACCTGCACATCTGAGGAGAAACTGGACACCACAAAAAGGAGGCCTACTGAACACACTCCAATAGAGTCTCCAGCACCACCAACCAATGAGGCCACTAATAAGCTACAGGCCCTGGACTAGAGCAGCAGTCCAAGTATCATTCTAACCCTCTCTTAGCAGCAGCAGCAGCCAGGCTGCTAGCTTAATTAACCCTTCCCTACCCTGCAGTAACTACAGCAACCCTTTATTAACCTCTTTATTGCCCTCCTATAAAGCTAGTCATCAGTCCACATCCATATCCCATTAACCTAATCCTATTCCAACCCCCTTTGCCCTTTATTTTCCCCTACTTATTGTATTAAACCCTTAGTTACAGGGACAGTTAGAGCCTGTTGTGGGAGGGTCACAGAAGTAAGTGTGAGTGAGTGTGTTGTATTTTATATGTGTATTTAGTTACGTTAATGTTAATGTGTTGTTGTTTTATTGTACCACTTATACTGTTAGTATACTTATTACATATCGATAGTTATCATATATATATATATATATATATATATATATATATATATATATATATATATATATATATATATATATATATTGTATACTGATGCTATATCGTGAATGTATATATTTTGTGTATACTATGTTTTATAGCTGTGTGTGATTTTGTGTTAATAATAAACCTTGCTATATTATACACTTGTGTCATGAATCGCTGCACACACACTTATTTTATAAGGCAAAAATAATTCGTAATACAAGGGAAAAGGTAGGGGAGCTACCCTAGTGACCCTGTTAAAAGGAGGTAGTAATAGTGGGGGACACTAGCCCAGTGAACCCCATTAAATACCAGTCCTTTAACATACATTATAAATTGTAATATAGCTTGTACCATATGTAGATATAGCAGGTATGCATATGTTATGTACAGCCTGCTTTGAAGTGAAACTCCATTGATATAACCATTTTAATGAATAAATTATTAAATGGCATAATAAGTTAATCTCTAATATAATGTTGGTTCTGAAATAGCTCCCTATCCAAGAAGGTGCAATCTTATAATAAGCCCATTTTCAAAAACCCTATGAGGTAATTCCGAGTCAATAGCTATCTATAACCTAGAGCAGACCGCGGCTATAAAGCATCTCTGTGACTGGAGGACCCGGCTTGTTAGTGCATTACATGGACAGCCTATTGATTTTATAGGAACTGTTTAATGCTGCATTTCCTTTGCAGTGTTGCTGCAGGGTAATTTAACACTTGCACCGGGTTCCCCCATAGATGGCAGCTGATTGTTGAGAGTCCCAGCAGCTGGATGTCCTGTTATTGCCTTGCTGGAACGCGACCCTTCTAAAAAAAAAAATTGTCCAAAGCAGACAACCCCTTTAACCCCTTAAGGGCCAGGCTATTAGGGCGTTATCCCACCTCAAGAACTTGGGCTCCTGAGTACCCTGAATGAACGGAGCTGCATCGCCCATGCGCGCTACCGCTTATTCATTTTCCATGGAACTGCCAGAGATTGACAAGCACACCGCTCAGCAATATCCCACAGTCCCCTAGGGAACAAATGGTCTGGAAGCACACATGCATGACCCGCGCTCCGTTCATTCAGGGCACTCGGAACCCACTTTCTCTTGATCTCATTACTTTTTTATTTGGGGGGGATTTAAAAAAAACAACAAAAAAAACATTAATTCTGCCATTATCTTTTGCATTTTTTTTCCTGCTTACTTCCTTTACTGTGCAGTAAAATAACAAGTTAACTTTCTTGTACAGGTCGGTACAAATATGGTGATACTAAACAAATACAGTTTTGATACGTCAGTACTTTTACAAGGTAAAAACTTGTTTTATGGAAAAAAGTAATTTATGTGTAGCTGCATTCCCAGAGCCATATCTTTTTTATTTTCCCATTGATGTAGCCATATGAGGGCTTGTTTTTTTTGCAGAACAAGTTGTAGTTTTTATTGATACCATTTGGGTAACATATCATTTATTGACTAATTTTTATAAATCTTGTGGCATGTGGTATAAATAATAAGTTAACTTTATTTTACAGATTGTTATGATTGCAGTGGTAAAAAATATCTTTTTTTATGGTGAACATTTAAAAAAAATAATATTTGTAATGAAAAAACTATGAAAAAAAAGTGTCAGGGTATGTTCACACGGCCTATTTACGGACGTAATTCGGGCGTTTTTGCCCCGAATTACGTCCGAAAATAGCGCCGAAAATAGCGCTGACAAACATCTGCCCATTGAAAGCAATGGGCAGACGTTTGTCTGTTCACACGAGGCGTATATTTACGCGCCGCTGTCAAATGACGGCGCGTAAATGGACGCCCGCGTCAAAGAAGTGACCTGTCACTTCTTTGGCCGTAATTGGAGCCGTTATTCATTGACTCCAATGAATAGCAGCGCTAATTACGCCCGTATTTGACGCGGCGTTCAAGCGCCTGCACATGCCGTTACGGGTGAAATTACGGGGATGTTTTCAGGCTGAAACATCCCCGTAATTTCAGCCGTAACGGACGCCCTCGTGTGAACATACCCTTACACTAACAGGCAAAGTATTAGGCCATGCATTTGAGATGGCCTGACAGGCAGATGTTAATGGTAGACCTAAGGGCCTTTGTTAGGCTCCTGGCTGCCATGTCAGTTATCGCGGGACCCCAATCATAGAAGGAGCCCCTATCATCTTTCAAGAACTTTCATGACATGAATGCTATTGACCGCGGTATCTAAGAGTTTAAAGGGCCCGGGCAGAGGTTTCTCAGATTCCGACCATAACAGTGGGAGCCCGGCTGTATGAACATTTAAAAAAAATAATATTTGTAATGAAAAAACTATGAAAAAAAAGTGTTACACTAACAGGCAAAGTATTAGGCCATGCATCTGGGATGGCCTGACAGGCAGATGTTAATGGTAGACCTGAGGGCCTTTGTTAGGCTCCTGGCTGCCATGTCAGTTATCGCGGGGCGCCAATCATAGAAGGAGCCCCTATCATCTTTCAAGAACTTTCATGACATGAATGCTATTGACCGCGGTATCTAAGAGTTTAAAGGGCCCGGGCAGAGGTTTCTCAGATTCCGACCATAACAGTGGGAGCCCGGCTGTCAATCACCATTGGGCTCCTGCTGTTGAATGTATGGGCACAGCTTCTGTGCCCGTGCGTCATGTACATGTACATCGTGGTACCTTAACTTAAGACATTCAATGACATACATGTACGTCATGGTGAGTTAACGGGTTGAACTCCCTATGGTTGAACTCAGCCATGTCATACTCAATGAAATCCCAATGCTGCGATCTTCATACCAAAGCACAACAAAGATATCTGTGTAACTTTTTTCTTATTGATATGTACATGTTGTCACAGAGCGGGTAGTGGACCCACTAGGCCATACCGCAGTAGCGGGGAGGCAGCTGGCCAAACAACAGGAAACCCCAGAAATACAATGTCCCGCACAAGGGTACCTGGATAGTCCAGACGGTGGCCGAAGCTCTGGCACAGATGGAGATGAATGCAGCAGATAGCGCTAAACGTGGTGGATGACACAGGAGCTGCAAGTTGCGCCAGATGTGGCAGATTCCTCCAGACGTGGCAGATGACACAGAACGTGGCGGATTCCTCTGGACGTGGCAGATGACACAGGACGTGGCGGATTCCTCCGGACGTGGCAGATGACACAGGATGTGGCGTATTCCTCCGGATGTGGCAGATGACACAGGACGTGGTGGATTCCTGCGGACGTGGCAGATGACACAGGACGTGGCACGACTTGATACTAAGGAACAGCACGGGAAACAGGAACGGGGAACAAGGCACGGGTCACAGCAGGAACGGGAAACACTAAGGGACCATTTGCAAGACAGACTGGGAAAACTAACAACGCTCAGGCAAGGATTAGAAGGCCAGGGGCCTTCTTATAGACCAGGAAATCGTGGCAGTTGATGATGATGACTTCCTCCTATTTGCGCGCACTGGCCCTTTAAGGCCAGGCACGAGCGTGCGCGAGCACCCTACGGGACACCCGAAGTGAGCGGAGGTGAACGGAGCGGAAGTGAGCGCTGGCGTCTCCTAGGAAGGAGATGGGGACCAGCGCTCACAGATCCATGGCTGCGGGCGTCGGGAGGTGAGTAAACCCGACGGACCGCGGCCATGGACGCTACAGTATCCCCCCTCTACGCCCCCTCTTCTTGGGACCAGAACTTTTTAATAAGAGCATGAGCGCTGAGGTTCTCCTTTGGCTCCCAGGACCTCTCCTCAGGACCAAACCCTCTCCAGTCCACCAAATAGAAAGTCCTTCCTCCTACCCTTTTGCAGTCCATGATCTCTTTTACCTCGAATACATCAGAAGGACCACTGGGAGCAACTGTGGAGCTAGAAGTCTTGCTGTAGCAGTTCAGAACCACTGGTTTCAGGAGGGACACATGGAAGGAGTTAGGGATTCTGAGGGTAGGAGGCAGCCGCAGCATCTAGGAGACAGGGTTGATGTGTTGCAGGATCTCGAAAGGACCAAGGAACCTGGGAGCAAACTTGTATGAAGGCACCCTCAAGTGAATGTTCCGAGAGGACAGCCAGACTTTAGTCCCCGGAAGGTACTGAGGCGGCTCTCTTCTCCTAGTATCTGCCTTTCACTTCATGCGATCTACCGCCAGCAAAATAGAGGACCGGGTCTGTTGCCAGATTTGCAGGAAGTCCCCATATGCAGAGTCAGCAGCGGGTACCTGAGATGAAGTCGACACAGGAATAGGGACTCTGGGATGTTGACTGTACACGATGTGAAACGGAGTGGAAGTGGTGGACTCACTTGTGTGGTTGTTGTATGAAAACTCGGCCCATTGAAGAAGCTGTACCCAGTTATCGTGCTGTGAAGAGATGAAGTGGCGGAGATAATTTTTAATGATCTGGTTGATCCTTTCGACTTGCCCATTGGACTGGTGGTGATAGGCTGAGGAAAAGTCTAAACTCACATCCAGGAGCTTACAGTGGGCTCTCCAGAACTTAGAGGTAAACTGAACACCCCGATCTGACACGATGTGTAGAGGCAAGCCATGCAAGCGAAAGATGTGTAGAATGAAGAGACTCGCCAGACGAGGAGCAGAAGGTAGGCCGGTCAGCGGGATAAAATGAGCCATCTTAGAGAACCGGTCCACCACCACCCAGACAGTGTTGCATCCTGCTGAGGGGGGAAGGTCAGTGACAAAGTCCATCGCAATGTGATGCCAAGGGGCACTGGATACAGGCAGAGGTTGAAGCAGGCCGGCCGGCTTGGAGTGAGTCACTTTGTTAGAGGCACACACCGTGCAAGAAGAGACAAAGTCCAGAACATCCTTAGGTAGCGTGGGCCACCAAAAGTGACGAGCAATCAGGTCTCGGGTTTTACGGACACCAGCGTGCCTAGCATGTTTAGAACTGTGTCCCCAGCGGAGAATTCTTCTCCTGTCTGCCAACCGAACAAAAGTCCTCCCAGGGGGGATGTCTCTAACCTGCAGAGGATTAGCAGAGACAATACAGGACGGGTCTATGATAGTCTGAAGGGACTCCACCGTGTCTTCCGTCTCAAATGATCTGGACAGGGCATCGGCCCTCACATTCTTGTCCGCGGGACGGTAGTGGAGCACAAACTGAAAACGGGTGAAGAACAGCGACCACCTGGCTTGACGGGGATTCAGTTGTTGTGCAGACTGAAGGTAGGTAAGGTTCTTGTGGTTGGTGAAGATCAGGATGGGGTGAGCAGCGCCCTCTAGAAGATGTCTCCACTCCTCCAGGGCCAATTTGATGGCCAGTAGCTCCCGATCTCCAATGGAGTATTTGCGCTCAGCAGAAGAAAACAGTCTTGAGTAGTAGCCACATACTACTGCCTTTTTCTTTGGAGCTACTCTGGAACAGAAGTGCACCTGCACCAACAGAGGAAGCGTCCACTTCTAGAGAGAACTGCCGAGATACGTCAGGATGATGGAGGATCGAGGCTGAAGTGAAGGCTTTCTTGAGGCTAATAAATGTGGACTCAGCCTCTGGAGTCACACCCTTCTTGGTAAGGGTCAAGATGGGAGCCGTCAGAGAAGAGAAGTTAGGAATAAACTGCCGGTAGAAATTGGCGAATCCCAGGAACCGCTGTATGGCCCTTAAGCCTTGAGGACGTGGCCACTCGAGGACAGCTTTCACTTTCTCAGGATCCATTTTGAGGCCTTGATCTGAGATGATGTAGCCCAGGAAGGGCAGAGAATTCTTCTCAAAGACGCACTTCTCCAGCTTGGCGTATAAATGATTCTCCCTCAATCGTAGTAGAACCTGACGGACATGCCTCCGATGAGTCGTCGGATCTGGGGAGAAAATCAAAATATCATCGAGATAAACAACAACACAGACATAGAGTAGATCTCGGAAGATATCGTTAACGAACTCCTGAAACACTGCGGGAGCGTTACACAGTCCGAAGGGCATCACTAGGTATTCGTAGTGCCCGTCCCGGGTGTTAAATGCCGTCTTCCATTCATCACCCCGGCGAATCCGGACTAGATTGTAAGCCCCCCGCAGGTCTAGCTTAGAAAAAATGTTGGCTCCTCGTATGCGATCAAACAGCTCAGAAATGAGTGGCAACGGGTATTTGTTCTTGACTGTGATCAGGTTGAGGCCCCGGTAGTCAATGCAGGGACGAAGGGGTCCATCCTTCTTTTTAACGGAGAAGAATCCAGCCCCGGACGGGGAGGAAGACTTTCGTATGAAACCCCTCTCCAGATTCTCCTTGATATAGGCCGACATGGATAGAGACTCAGGCAAGGAGAGAGGATATACCCGTCCACGGGGGAGAGAGGCATTAGGAACCAGTTCAATGGGGCAGCCATAGGTCCGATGTGGAGGCAGCGTCTCAGCCTCCCTTTTTCTGAAAACATCTGCATACTGAGCAAACTGGGGAGGCAGTCCCGCCAATGACTGAGGCAGAGGAGGCTTAACAGGATGGATCTGCAACAGACAACGACCATGGCACTTGGAGCCCCATTGGAGAACCTCTCCAGAATTCCAGTCCAGGACTGGGGCATGTAGTCGAAGCCAAGGCAGGCCCAGCAGAACAGGATTGATGGCCTTGTGCAAAACAAGGAAAGAAATAAATTCAGAATGCAGGACTCCAACCTGGAGCTTCAACGGCTTGGTTTTAGAAATGATGGGATCAGGCAGAGGCAGTCCATTAACTGAGGCAACAGCCAAAGACGTCTCTAGGGGAACTGTGGGCAACTGAAGATGATCCACTAGCTCTTTCTGGATGAAGTTAGCAGCAGAGCCAGAGTCAAGATAGGCAGAAACTTGATGCGTCCTGTCGCTGGATACTAGGGTTACAGGAATAGTCAATTTGGAACAGAATGCTCTGTTAGGTTTCGTTCCACCTAGGGTTGTCTCTCCAACCAATCCTAGTGGTCTCTCTGGCCTCTGGGGACACAGACGCACAATATGGCCTCTGAGGCCGCAATACAGACAAAGTCCAGAAGTGCGTCTGCGTTGTCTCTCCTGGGTAGATAATTTGTCATAATTACTCTGCATAGGATCCTCTGGTGGGATGACTGAGGAGGATTGCTGGAAAGTAGAATCCAGCCTAGGAAGTACTCTCTCCCGGGGAACCTCTTGGGAACGCTCCCGGATCCCCATGTCAACCCGGGAGGCGAGTAGGATAAGATCGTCCAGGGTAGATGGCAGATCGCGAGCAGCCAGCTCGTCCTTGATTCCTGAAGACAGTCCCTGCCAGAATGTAGCCACCAAAGCCTCGTTGTTCCAGGTCAATTCAGCAGCCAGGATACGGAACTGGATGGCATACTCGCCCACGGAGAGGTCTCCCTGGTGTAGGGTCAGCAAGGATGCAGCAGCTGAAGAAACTCTCCCAGGTTCCTCAAAGATCGAGCGGAAGGTCCACAAGAAGCACTGCAAGTCCCGGGTCTCAGGTCCCTGATGTTCCCACAGAGGATTAGCCCATGCCAGGGCTTTGCCAGTAAGGAGAGAGATGATGAAGGCGATCCTGACGTCATCCGAACAGAAGGACCCGGCATGTAGTCTGAAATGGATCAGGCACTGATTCAAAAAACCCCTGCAGGACCTCGGATCTCCATCATAGCGTGGAGGTAGCGGCAAAAAACACAGGGGGTTGGCACCGGTACAGACAGGAAGTGTAGCAGGAGGAACCGCAGGAACGGGTGCGGTGATGACTGTGGTTGGAGCAAGCATCCGATGGGCTATGGCGTTCACCGACAGGAGGAGCTGGTCTTGTCGTGACTGGAGATCCTCCATCTCGGCCAGCATGGCTTGTGTCGTCAAAGTCTCAGTTTGACCAGCGGGATCCATGGCCTGAGCGTACTGTCACGGAGCGGGTAGTGGACCCACTAGGCCATACCACCGTAGTGGCGAGGCAGCTGGCCAAACAACAGGAAACCCCAGAAATACAATGTCCCGCATAAGGGTACCTGGATAGTCCAGACGGTGGCCGAAGCCCTGGCACAGATGGAGATGAATGCAGCAGATAGCGCCAAACGTGGCAGATGACACAGGAGCCGCAAGTTGCGCCAGATGTGGCGGATTCCTCCGGACGTGGCAGATGACACAGAACGTGGCGGATTCCTCCGGACGTGGCAGATGACACAGGACGTGGTGGATTCCTCCGGACGTGGCAGATGACATAGGATGTGGCGGATTCTTCCGGACGTGGCAGATGACACAGGACATGGCGGATTCCTCCAGACGTGGCAGATGACACAGAACGTGGCGGATTCCTCCGGACGTGGCAGATGACACAGGACGTGGTGGATTCCTCCGGACGTGGCAGATGACATAGGATGTGGCGGATTCTTCCGGACGTGGCAGATGACACAGGACATGGCGGATTCCTCCAGACGTGGCAGATGACACAGAACGTGGCGCATTCCTCCGGACGTGGCAGATGACACAGGACGTGGTGGATTCCTCCGGACGTGGCAGATGACATAGGATGTGGCGGATTCTTCCGGACGTGGCAGATGACACAGAACATGGCGGATTCCTCGAGACGTGGCAGATGACACAGGACGTGGCACGACTTGATGCTAAGGAACAGCACGGGAAACAGTAATGGGGAACTAGGCACGGGTCACAGCAGGAACGGGAAACACTAAGGGACCATTTGCAAGACAGACTGGGAAAACTAACAACACTCAGGCAAGGATTAGAAGGCCAGGGGCCTTCTTATAGACCAGGAAATCGTGGCAGTTGATGATGATGACTTCCTCCTATTTGCACGCGCTGGCCCTTTAAGGCCGGGCACGAGCATGCGCGCGAACCCTACGGGACACAGCCGAACGGAGCGGAAGTGAGCGCTGGCGTCTCCTAGGTAGGAGATGGGGACCAGCGCTCACAGATCGATGGCTGCGGGTGTCGGGAGGTAAGTAAACCCAATGGCCCGCGGCCATGGACGCTACACATGTGACTCTCTTGAGTCATAAAATAATCCATCCCTATGGAATGTGACAGTCACACGACAGCTATAATTACAGCTGGCACACTGCATAAAGTCACTGTGCAGACTCAGCCTAAGGCTTAGGCTACACACAGATTTCTGGACAGCTGTGATAACAAATGTTCCATGACAGCTGCAGTCCATAAGAATACATGTACATAAATGTTTTCATAAAATTTTCAGTTAATTGCAGTGTAACAAATATATCAATATAAACATATAGGGTGAGAAAGTCACATGCAAGTTGTGCTTGAAGCTTTTGCACACAAGTTGGATAAAAATTGCTAATGAAACTGTTGCAGCCAGTGGTGGATTAAGTAGACCATAGGCCCTGGGCTATTCTCCAAACTTGACCCCTTCACCAGCACTGCTGCCCTGCCGCGCCGTGTGCTAGCATTGCTGTGCTATCATTGAAAAATAGGTGTTACGATTCCCCTGACAAGGGGAATGGTAACACCCATTTGTCTATTAGTCCTGGACTACACAAAGACTTTTTGTGGAATACAAGGATTTCCTATAATAGACATGTCGGGAGAAGTGACAGATTCTCTATAAATCCAGTGACTCACAGGTGACATCTTCTCAGATTGTAGTCATTCTTTTTCTCTTTTCTTTTCCTTCTGGTCCAGAGCTCATGACGAATTGGCCACGACCCATTTCTGCAGAATTTTTCTTTAGCTCTTCACTTTTTCAACATTTACACACCTATAAACGAAGAAAAACTTCTCATGGTGCCACACACTATGCACCTAAATATAATAGCACCATACACTATGTCGCTGAAAATAATAGCACCATACACTGCAACCCTGAATATAATAATACCGTACGCTATGTCCCTGAATACAATTGTGTTAAACACTGTAAAGTAAAGCACCACACACAGTGCTCTCTGTCGAAAGTGCCACTCACAATGCCCCCTGTAGATTGCACCACTCACAGTGCCCCCTGTAGATAGTGCCCCTCAGAGCCCCATGTAGATAGTGCCCCTCAGAGCCCCTGTAGATGGTGCCCCTCAGTGACCCCTGTAGATAGTGTCCCCTTAGAGCCCCCTGTAGATAGTGCTCCCATAGAGCCCCCTGTAGATAGTGCCACAATGTCCCAGGTAGATAGTGCCTCACACCCCCTGTAGATAGTGCCACACCCCTGCGTAGATCACAGTGCTGCACCCCCTGTAGATATTGCCTCACATTCCCTTGTAGATACTGCCACACCCACTGTAGATTGTGCCACAGTACCCCCTGTAGATAGTGTCACCCAGCCCCCTATAGATAGTGCGACACATAGTGTCAAACACCTCCCTGTAGATAGTGCCACTCCCCCCTGTTACTAGTGCCACACCCCCTGTACATAGTGCTACAGTACCCCACCTGTAAATAGTGCCTCAGTATCCCCTGTACATAGTGACACACAGCCCCCTGTAGATAGTGCAACACAGCCCCCTGTAGACAATGTCATGGTACCATCCTGTAGATAGAGCCACAGTACCCCCTGTAGATAGTGCCACACACCCCCTGTAGATAGTGTCACACCCCCTGTAGATAGTGCCACCGTACCCCCTGTAGATAGTGCCACACACACAGCCCCATAGATAGCGCCACCTCCCGCTGTAGATAGTGCCACACAGCTCCCTGTAGATAGTGACATACACCCCCTGTATATAACACCACACTGCCCCCCTGTAGATAGTGCCAAACTCACCTGTCCTTGTTCCCACACCATCCTCTTCTCCAACGATGCAGGCCTGGTCTATTCTGACCAGGCCTCATCCAGCGAAGCAACGCAGGCAGCGCGATGAAATCAGCGATGACGTCTGCATCACAAACAAACGCCGATTGGTGGGGGGATTCACAATGCAAAGGATGTCTGAGCAGTAGGAGCACTCTATTACTGATAGATCTTGACAAAATAGGGCAGAGGTTAGTCCATGAACATGAAGCATACTTGGCAAAATGATTCCCCACTACAGTCAAAGAAGAGCACCATCTGAATGAAGCAAATTGCTTGGCTCATCTCAAGTGCAATGCAAATAAAGAATACGTAGCACTAAATAATTGTGTTCAAGTAAGTTTAGCATTTTTCATATTATATTTTGTAAAAATAATTAATCAAAGTAGATGTTATTAGGCTTTTTTAATTGATCAGTAGAAATGACCCCCTAATGTCAAACACATTTCTTGAACATGATCCACTTCAAAAATAGTTGCACTTAGAAAAAAAATGAATGCATAATTCTTCACCTGCATGACTAAGACATATCTAAATCAACATTGGAACTGGCATACACCAAACATATTCATAGGTCCCCATACACCTGACAAAAGAGGAGTGCCCTTTGGCAACTGTCGGGCTGGTGTACATCAGTATACCTTCTTTTTTGCTGTATGGAATAGTGCAGTCAACTACAATTTTCCCTACAGAGGTATCCAGCAGAAAAACGTATACAATATACTTTTTTTTTTTTTACAATCAAAGCTTGGGGGCAACATATGCTACTGCATGCCTATACAGTAGCTTACTTCGAGGCTTACGTCGGTGGTATACGTGAAGCTCTGATGGACACTGCGAATAGGCCCTTAAAGGTTAGATACAAGAAAATGTTAAAGTTGTGGAACATCCCATGGAGTATAGTTAAATGCATTGTCCACAAATTATTTTTGTACAGTGGTAATAAAGCATTACACAGTTTTTAATGACATCCATGAACTGACTATGTAATACACCATGAATGAGAGACCACCATCTATCAGCACGCCTTTTCACGTTGGTCACTAAGAAGCCTTAGGCTAGGCCGTCGCCTTTTCACGTTGGCCCAGTCTTAGTCCTGCACGGGTGTCCCGTGCAGGCTGGAGCCTGGGGCTCTGCTGTCTGCTGACAGCTGGGCTCCTGCTCCAATACCCGCGATTGAAGTTTACTTCGATCGCGGCCGTTTAACCTGTTAAATGCCGCCGTCAATAGCGACCGCGGCATTTAGCTTGTTTACAGAGGAAGTGAGTTCCCTCTGTCACCCATCGGCGGCCCGCAAATGCAATCGCGGGTCTCCGATGGGGTGTCATGGCAGCCGGGGGCTTGATAAAAGCCACCAGGTCTGCCCTGGACATATGCCTATTAGGACGTGCCGGAGGCAATAATTACACTGACAGGCAATAATGCTCTGGTATACGAAGTATAACAAAGCATTATAGCAGCGATCTGAAGCAGCGATAGCAGCGATCGCACAGTAAAGTCCCCTAGTGGGACTAATAAAATAAGTAATAAATGTGAAATAAAGATTAATAATAAAAATTACAGTAAAAAAAAGAAATAAAACCGTTTTATTTAGTAAAAGTGTAAAAAATAAATAAAAGTACACATATATGGTATCGCCATGACCGTAATGACTCAATTAATAAAGTTAGTATGTAATTTAAACCGCAAGTTGAACACCGTAAAAAAAAAACGCAAAAAACAATGGCGAAATTGCAATTTTTCCCATTGCCCCTCAAAAAAGTCAGAATAAAAATGAATCAATAAGTCCCATGCACCCCAAAACAGTACCAATCAAAACTACGTCTCGTCTCGCAAAAAACAAGCCCAAAAAATCACTACATTGATGGAAAAATAAAAAAGTTACGCCTCTTGGAAAGCAACGATGCAAAAACAAATAATTTTAGTTCAAAAGTGTTTTTATTGTTCAAAAGTCGTAAAACATAAAAAACCTATACATATGTGGTATCTTCGTACCGACCCATAGAATAAAGGTAACATGTTATTTACGCCACACAGTGAACGGCGTCAATTTAAAACGCATATAACAATAGTTTTTTATAATCCCCCCAAAAAAAGTTAATAAAAGTTAATAAAAAAATTATATGTACCCTAAAATGGTGCTATTAAAAAGTACAACTAATCCTGCAAAAAACAAGTCCTCATACAGCTATTTCGATGGAAAAATAAAAAAGTTATAGCTCTTTGAATGCGACTATAGAAAAACGAATAAAATAGCTTGGTCATTAAGGCCTAAAATGGGCTGGTCACTAAGGGGTTAACTTAGAATTCCTTATTAGGGTATCTGAAAGTGGGTATTGTCTAAACCAGATAAAATTATTAAGTTATTCAAAAAGATATAAAGAATATGATACTAACTTTTTTGCTGAATGGTCTTGATTATTAGAATTTCTAAATTCGCCATCCCACCATAAAGTATAGTGGTGGTAATAGAGGAAAACTTGCTGAAGTCTGCAAGAGAACTGTGAGATGCATTTATATCTGGGCTTGAAATAAGCTGTTCACTCACAAATTTTTAAAAGGTTTTGCAAGAAAGATTGGGGAAAATTGCAGTGCCCACAAGTTTCAGTCTGATAGAGTCTTAACCAAACATAAAACTATACTTTCTGCCAAAATGGGTCTATTAAATGTTGTGTTGAAGGGGGGTGAGATCAAATTTAAAATCACTTTACTGACATTTGTTTTCATCAATGAAAAAAAACCAAACCTAAATCAAGCGTTACTACTTTTTCTAGATATTGTAACGTTCCTGCATTGCCCCAAGAAAAGTGTAAAGTAGTTTTTATTTTATTTTTTCAAATTCTGATTTTTATTTGAATTTAAGCAAAATACAAATACACTAAAACACAGAGAACTGTGACAGACTGACACAACAGTAGTCAGAGATAATAATCCAACAGAAGGTACAAAACAAAGGGAACAATCAAATAGACATATTCATGATAGGAGCACCATTATTGAGAACTAAATACATCATCAGAGACATGACATAGCAAATGCATGCAATGAAAGAAGAGTTCATTATTCTGCTCCAGGCTAGGACAAACAAGACATTTGGGAATGTGGGGGTGGGGGAGGAAAAAAAGTGGTGATGGGGAGGGGGAAATAGGGAAAATATTCTCTTTATGATTTGGGCTCTGCATGCCACCACATTGGATTTGAAATGAAACAACTGAGATGCAATTGAAGTGTAGACTTTCAGGTTTAATTCAAGGGGTTGGACAAAAATATCCTGTGAAACATTTAGGAATTGCAACCATTTTTCTACACAGCCTCCTCATTTCAGGGTCTCAAAAATAATTGGACAAATTAACATTACCATAAATAAAATGTTATTTTATTTTTTTAAATACTTTGTAGAGAATCATTTGCAGGCAATGACTGCCTGAAGTCTGGAACCCATAGACCTCACCAAACGCTGGCTTTCCTCCTTTGTGATGCTTTGCCAGGCCTTTACTGTGGCTGTGTTCAGTTGTTGCTTGTTTGTGGGTCTTTCTGCCTTAAGTTTTGTCTTAAGCAAGTGAAATGCATGCTCGATCGGATTGAGATCTGGTCATTGACTTGGCCATTGCAGAATATTCAATTTCTTTGCCTTAAAAAAGCCATGGGTTGCTTTCGCAGTATGTTTTGGGTCATTGTCCATCTGTACTGTGAAGCGACGTCCAAGCAACCTTGCTGCATTTGGTTGAATCTGAGCATAAAGTATATCCCTGAACACTTCAGAATTCATCCAGCTTCTTCTGTCTTCAGTCATATTATCAATATACAGCCATGCATGCCCATGCCATCACACTGCCTCCACCATGTTTTACAGAGGATGTGGTGTGCTTTGGAACATGAGCCGTTCCAAGCCTTCTCCAAACTTTCTTCCACCCACCATTCTGGTACAGGTTGATCTTAGTTTCATCTGTACAAATAATGCTGTTCCGGAACTGGGCTGGCTTCTTTAGATGATGTTTGGCAAAGTCTAATCTGGCCTTTCCATTTTTGAGGCTGATTAATGGTTTGCCCCTTGTGATGAACTGGTGTATTTGATCTCATAAGGTCTTCTCTTCATAGTAGACTTAGATACTGATACACCTACTTCCAGGAGAGTGTTCTTCACTTGGGTAGATGTTGTGAAGGGGGTTTTCTTCACCATGGAAAAGATTCTGCGATAATCCACCACTGTTGTCTTCCGTGGACGTCCAGGCCTTTTCGAGTTCACGAGATCACCAGTGCGCTTTTTTTTTTTTCAAAATGTACCAAACTGTTGATTTGACCACTCCTAACATTTGTGCTATCTCTCTCAAGGATTTCTTAATTTTTCAGCATAACGATGGTCTGTTTCACTTTCATTGAGAGCTCCTTTGAACTCATGTTGTGGGTTCACAGCAACAGCTTCCAAATGCAAATGCCACACCTGTAATCAACTCCAGACCTTTTAATTGATGCTTAACTGATGATGGATTAACGAGGGAATAGCCCATTCAGCCCATTATATAGGTTTTAGATAATTATCCAATTACCTTTGGTCCCAGCTACATATTAAAGAGCTGTAATTCCTAAAACCTTCCTCAAATTAGGATGTGAATACCCTCAAATTGAAGCTAAGAGTCTGCACTTTAAGCCCATATTGATTATATAACTGTATATTCAATATGTTTTGGTAAACAGTTAAAATGCCAAAACTTGTGTCACTCTACAAATAATTATGGACCTAACTGTATATCACAAGATGGAAGCACATGTCAAATGGAACAGAAAAACGTGTCTCACAATATCTGAACCCGAGGTAAAAAAGAGTGTAAGAACATGGAAATGCTAGATAATACCAGTTATAACATATCTAAATCTGAGTAGAATACAAATAATGCATCCCAAAATTAATCATGTGAAGATAACAGGCTGGGTGCAGGCCAGTAAAATAATCCTTGATAGCATAAAGCATGCAGCCAGACTGTGATGCCTTGTCAATGATATAAATAACGTGGACTATATATGAAAGTAAAGCCACAAAGATACAAATAACTACTACAAAGTATATCCTAGACTGTGCAAAAGGAAAAATAAACATAACTCAAGAACCGAGGCACATAGTAAGCATGGATGACATACCATTGGCCATGATGGAGGTGAGGGAAGAGACAAAGGAGAGCACCACAGGAAACGCCTCGATGCGCGTTTCTTCTTCGTCTTTATCAGGAGGCTACAGATTAAAATAACCAGGGTATTTAAAAGAGAGAGGTGATGAGCCTTCGACGCAGCACCTGGGCAACAGGCAACAATGGGGAGGGCGGCCCCACTATGATGGACCCTACGACATCCCCAAGTGCCGCGACAAGCGTCGTGACCTGACGCTATGATGTCCATAGGGTGTCACACGGCAGTGGCCATGGCAACACTGATGCTAGGTGGCACCAGGGGATGCGATGGGATCAGCACATGCGTGGTTTGTGCCAGACAGTGAAGCATATATGAGGATATACCGGTAACCTGGCAAGAGCGTCTATGGACCCTGACCAGAATTCTTGAAGGGCTGAGCAAGCCCTAAATATATGTATGAGAGTTCCTATGAGGACGAGGGATAAATTGAGTGAAGCCTTTTTGGTACATAATACCAGTGGGACATGAGCTTGTACCCAGCCTCCCGGTATCTGCTAGCGATGCAGGACTTGTGAGTATAGAGACGTGTGCATCTTTTCTGTTCTGGGGAAAAGGAAGTCTGTAAGACCGCTTCCCGTTTAGCCAAAAATGTGGGGGTCATAGTCTTCCGGAGTGGAGGCCAGGAGAGAATAAGAAGATGATAGAGTGTCGACACGGACCCGAAGAGGAGCAAAGAGTATTGAACGAGGTTTTGGTTTGGGAGTAAACTTCAGGCGCCAAAGAGGCAAGGAAGTGAGATAGTTGCATGCACCTCCAAGGGTCTAAAATAGGGAGATCTGGGACAGTAGCAAGGTCCAAGTTGGTCTACCAGCATTCTCTAGAGAGAAAGTGGCATGCTCGGGAGGATCCTCTAGGGTGCAAGGAATGGATTAGGGGATCTGAGTGGCCCGGCGGGAGGGCTGGATTGCCAAGGATGGGAAATAGCGGAGATAGAGAAGGGGAAATGTGGGTATGTGAAAAAAATAGGGTGACTTGAAGGGTGGGCCCTATTGTGGGGTGGGACAAAAGATGATGGGACTGGGGAAGAGTCGCAAATTAGTCTTAAGAAATTGTTTCTTTCTGAAATTTTTTTAAATCTTTGTGATTCCTATTTACATACTTCATTGAAGCCAGGAATTTAAATAACTATGACAGCAGATCATTGAAATTTTCTTATATATATTTTCGAAAGTTTGTTTGAAGCACGATTTTTCATTGGTTTAAAATCAGGGAATAGCTATTTTTGATTGGACACGCGTTCACCAGGTAACGGATTGCACTGACAGGCTCCGCCCCCTATTGATGACGTGGCAGCCCATAAATAATTACATCATTCCTCGCTGAATTGCCTAACACAGCAGCACTACGATGTTGGCCACAGCGGGTTTACACAGAGGCAGGACAGTTGTCCTGTCTCGTATAATTGAGGGACTAAAATGCATGGAGAAGCAATGAGCGATTGAGGGACTAAAATGCAGGGAGAAGCAATGAGCGATGGAGGGACTAATGGTAAAGATGAGGAGCGAGGAAAAATGATGCCAAATGGGCATGAATCAGAAGTTCCCGCCCCTCATCCACCACCTCGTAGTTTAGTCTAGGAGCACTGGCTTAGGACTTTTATTTCCTAAAGGGAATACATTTTTTTGATCATGTGATCATAGTGTTAAGGATATTTAATGGTGCTTCCAATAATATTGGGTCCGGTGTCACCAGTATTCCACCCGTACTTACAGACCCGTTTTCTCTGCACTAAGCGGCAGCCCCTTCTCTCTATCAGTGCTGGAAAGAGAGAAGGGGTAGCCCTTTCGGGCAGAGTTTCCACAGCGATTGAAAGTAAAAGAAGTTCATACGTACCGTTGTCTTGGTGACGCGTCCCTCTTGACATCCAGTCCAACCTCCTTGGATGATTCGGCAGTCCATGTGACCGCTGCAGCCTGTGATTGGCTGCAGCAGTCACATGGGATGAAACGTCATCCCGGGAGGCCGGACTGGAGGAAGAAGAACTTTTAATACTCTCTAATTATTATGCGGGTTGTGCTCCCATATAAAGTATGGGAGCACGGTCCGTAAAAAGCAAAAACAGGACATCTTTTGCGGAGCCCTTCTATGGCACGGACACATTCCTGTAAATATACAGGAAGGTGTCCATGGGCAATAGAAGTGAATGAGTCCATAATTACAGACGAATTCTACGGTCATTTGCATGGGGCCTTACAACACATAATTGGGTATTTAAATAGTGAGCTTTACTCCATCTATACCGTAAGTCAACCTCCCGAGCAACGCCGGGTATAAAAGCTAGTTTCTTATATTCACACTGTAATGTCGGGGTAGGGAGACAGACAGGTGAGCCCTAATCTACCCGCCACTCAGTCCCTGCCTTCTTGCGCGGCCCGTTCTAGGCGACGGCGTACAAATGGGCGACGGTCCCTATGCTCAATAAGTGCACGACAGACAAACAGACAAGGGTACACAGAAGCTAAGGGAAATGGGGCAGTTGCCCACGGCAACACCGTGAGCAACAAGAGTAGTGAACGAGCCGAGTCAAACCAGGAGTATACGAGGTACCAAACGCATAGCATGAGAGTAGTCAGTAAAGCCAGGGCCAATTTGAAGCAGAGGTCAATAGTACTAGCTGGAACAGCAGAGCCAGGAAACCAGACAGAATCACAGGCAAAGGAAGAGCAGGAAATGAAGGTATAAATAGACCGAGGGCGGGAGCTAGCTCCGTCTGGCCAGGCTGTGATAGATTCTCCCACTCTTCAGCCTACCCGCCTGAGTGGTAGCAGATCGAGTCACTCTATCAGACCAAGGAGCAGATGCAGACTGATTACCCACTGGCGTTGACACAGAAGCTGTGTCTGGCAGATCCTTTACATTACCCCCCCCCTTTTATGAGTGGCCACTGGACCCTTCCTAGGTGGACCTGGCTTATTGGGGAACCGAAGATGGAACCTCCTGAGCAATACCCCAGCGTGAACATCCCGGGCGGGTACCCAAGTCCTCTCCTCAGGCCCGTATCCTCTCCAATGGACCAGGTACTGGAGGGAGCCTTGGACCATCCTGCTATCCTCAATCTTGGCCACCTCTAATTCTAACCCTTCAGGGGTGAGAAGTGGGACCGGAGGTTTCCTCGAAGTAGCCAAGGATGGGGAGCAGCGTTTCAGGAGGGAGGCATGAAACACGTCGTGTATTTCAAAAGACGGGGGTAACTCCAGCCAGAAGGAGACAGGGTTAAGGACCTCAATGACCTTTTTAAAGATAGCCACACCAGATCCATGACCACAAACAATGGTTTAGCAGAACGTCTTCTATCTGCCCGAGTCTTTTGTATGCGCTGGGCCCAGACTGTGCACAGTTCCCGATGAACTACATCTACCTCGGGATTGTTGGAACCACCAGGTGAAACGGAGGAGAACCGTGGATTAAACCCAAAATTACAGAAAAAGGGGGAGACCCCTGACGAGTTACTGACCCGGTTATTAAGGGAAAATTCAGCGAGGGGAATGAAGGAGACCCAATCATATTGACAGTCGGAGATAAAACACCTTAAATATTGTTCTAGAGACTGATTAGTCCTCTCAGTTTGGCCATTAGTTTCAGGATGGAAGGCCGAGGAGAAGGACAGATCAATCTCCAACTTTTTACAAAAAGCTCTCCAAAACAATGAAACAAATTGTACCCCTCTGTCAGAAACAATATTGACAGGAACCCCATGGAGACACAGGATGTGTTTGATAAACAAGGTAGCTAACGTCTTGGCATTGGGTAGTTTCTTGAGGGGCACAAAGTGGCACATCTTACTGAAGCGGTCTACTACAACCCACACCACCGATTTGCCTTGGGATGGAGGCAGATCGGTGATAAAATGGAGATATGGGTCCAAGGTCTCTGGAGAATGGGCAAAGAACATAGTAAGCCCGCTGGTCGGGACCTGGGAGTCTTGGACCTAGCACAAATCTCACAAGCGGCGACGTAGGCCTTAACGTCAAATGACTGGACCGCCTCCGGAGGCCAGTGGAGGAGATCAGCACCTTTGCGAGTAAGATCCGTAAGAGGCTTAGTGATGACCGAGAAGTTAGCAATAAATCTCCTGTAATGATTAGCAAACCCCAGGAAGCACTGTAACGCCTTCAGGGAGGCAGGTTGGACCCATTCAGCCACAGCATGAACCTTGGCAGGGTCCATGCGGAATTCATTAGGAGTGAGGATTTGACCCAAAAATGGTATCTGCTGTACCCCAAACACACATTTTTCGGATTTAGCAAAGAGTTTGTTTTCCCGAAGGGCCTGGAGCACCTTCCTGACATGCTCAATGTGGGAGGACCAGTCCTTGGAAAACACAAGTATGTCATCAAGGTACACTACAAAAATTACCCCCAGTTAGTCTCTTAAAATCTCATTTATGAAATTCTGGAAGACCGCGGGAGCATTACACAACTCAAAGGGCATGACGAGGTATTCGAAATGACCTTCGGGTGTGTTAAACGCAGTCTTCCACTCATCCCCTTCTCTGATTCGGATAAGGTTATATGCCCCCCGAAGATCAAACTTAGAGAACCATTGGGCCCCCTGAACCTGGTTGAAGAGATCAGGAATCAAAGGAAGGGGATAATGGTTCCTTACAGTGACCTTATTCAAGTTTCGGTAATCGATGCACGGCCTAAGACCACCATCTTTCTTTCCTACGAAGAAGAAGCCAGCACCTACCGGAGAAATAGAGGGGCGAATATAACCCTTGCTCAGGCTTTCCTGGGTATATTCTCTCATGGCCTCACGTTCGGGACAAGAGAGATTAAAAATCCTACCCTTAGGGAGCTTAGCTCCTGGTACCAAATCGATTGCGCAATCGTATTCTCTATGAGGAGGTAACACTTCGTAGGCCTTTTTAGAAAAAACATCAGCGAAGTCCTGAATAAACTCAGGTAGAGTGTTCACCTCCTCAGGGAAAGAAATAAAATGAACAGATAAACATGACGTGATGCATTCATTACCCCATTTGGTAAGATCCCCAGTATTCCAGTTAAATGTGGGATTATGCATCTGCAACCAGCGAAGGCCTAAAACCAAATCATACGATAAGCCCTGCATCACCAGTACAGAGCACTGCTCCAAATGAATGGAGCCAACAATGAGTTCAAAAACAGGGGTATGCTGCGTAAATAACCATTAGCAAGTGGAGTGGAGTTGATACCCACTACCGGGACAGGTTTAGGCAAATCAATCAATGGCATAGCTAGAGACATAGCAAATTCCACAGAGATAATATTAGCAGAAGACCCTGAATCCACGAAGGCGCTGCCGGTGGCAGACCTACCCTCAAAAGAGACCTGAAAGGGAAGCAAGATCTTATTAGGTTTCATATTTACGGGAAATACCTGTGCGCCCAAGCGACCTCCCCGATGGTCACTTAGGCGCGGAAATTTTCCGGCTGCTTATTCTTACGCTTTGGACAGTGCTTCACTTGCTGCTTGTCATCTCCACAGTAGAAGCAGAGACCATTCTTCCTGCGCAGCTCTCTACGTTGTTGGGGAGACACAGAGGCCCCCGAGTTGCATTGGTTCATTCGAGATCCGTGGAAGAACGAAGCAACGGAAACTCGGGAGCCATCATGGGGGAGTCAGAAGAGAGGTCACAAAAACGTTCAAGTCGTCATTCCCTGAGACGTCGGTCAAGACGTACCGCTAAAGCCATAACCTGATCTAGAGAGTCAGAAGAGGGATAGCTAACATAATAGGTCTTTCAGGGCGTTCGACAGACCCAATCTAAACTGGCACATCAAGGCAGGGTCATTCCACCGAGAAGCTACGCACCACTTCCTAAAGTCAGAACAGTACTCCTCAACAGGTCTCTTACCCTGATGTAAGGTCACCAGCTGACTCTCTGCAAAGGCAGTCTTGTCAGTCTCGTGATAGATGAGCCCGATAGCAGAAAAAAAAGATCAACAGAGGAAAGTTCAGGGGCTTCAGGAGCCAAGGAGAAGGCCCATTCTTGGGGGCCGACCTGGAGCCGGGACATAATTATACCCACTCGCTGGCTCTCAGAACCTGAGGAGTGGGGTCTTAATCGGAAATAGAGCCTACAACTCTCCCAAAAGGAGAAAAAAGTCTTCCGGTCCCCTGAGAACCGGTCAGGCAACTTGAGGTGGGGTTCAAGAGGTGAGGTGGAGGGCACTACCTGGTTAGCATTACGCTGGTTGCACCTCTGAGCCAGGGCTTGGACCTGTAGGTAGAGACCCTGGATTTGCTGAGCCAGGGTCTCAAGGGGGTCCATAGTTATGTAGGAACCAGGGTAGAAAAGGTATATGGGCATGTGATTATGTAATGTCGGGGGAGGGAGACAGACAGCTGAGCCCTGATCTACCCGCCACTCAGTCCCTGCCTACTTGCATGGCCCGTCCTAGGCGACGGCGTACAATTGGGCGACGGTCCCTATGCTCAATAAGTGCACGACAGACAAACAGACAAGGGTACACAGAAGCTAAGGGAAATGGGGCAGTTGCCCACGGCAACACCGTGAGCAACAAGAGTAGTGAACGAGCCGAGTCAAACCAGGAGTGTACGAGGTACCAAACGCAGAGCAGGAGAGTAGTCAGTAAAGCCAGGGTCAATTTGAAGCAGAGGTCAATAGTACTAGCAGGAACAGCAGAGCTAGGAAACCAGACAGAAAACAGGCAAAGGAAGAGCAGGAAATGAAGGTATAAACAGACCGAGGGCGGGAGCTAGCTCCGTCTGGCCAGGCTGTGATAGGTTCTCCCACTCCTCAGCCTACCAGTCTGAGTGGTATATGATCGAGTCACTCTATCAGACCTAGGGACAGGTGCAGACTGATTACCCACATGCGTCGACACAGAAGCTGTGTCTGGTAGATCCTTTTTCACACACATTCAAACAGAATATAAACCTCTGTCAATTGTAATATACGCAATGGATCACGCAAGATAAGGTGTTAAGGCAGAATTTCCAGTGATTGGCGGGACAATGTTTATACTGTATCTGAAGCTCATTTGTCTCTCCAATGAGCTGTTGCATTTGTGTGCCAGTAGATGATCTAGCCATCTTGACGGCAATATTAAAATCCTGGAAGGAATCCTGGAATGTGTTCATCTCAGGAAGCTGTCCCAAATTACTAATGACATGTTCTCAGTGCAGTGGCTTGCCACAAAGTTATCCCAATTATCTATTTGTGGGTGACACTAAACTTAGAATTTTAACAATAGTTATAGATAAAAGTTTAGTATGTCCTAAATTAATTCACAATATTGATCGAATTAACATAATTTAAGATATACATAAAATGTATATAATGTGTATAAAATGTGTATATAGTATATACAGGGGTGGGCTAACTGGATCACTATATACAGGGGTGGACTATATGTACAGGGGGACTATATACAGGGGTGGGCTTTCTCTGGAGCACTATAGGGGGAGCTATTTGTGGGATACTATATACAGGGGTGGGCTATATCTACAGGGGGACTATATACAGGGGTGGGTTATCTGGAGCACTATATACAGGGGTGGACTATCTAGTGGAGCACTATATACAGGGGTGGACTATATGTACAAGGGGGCTATTTACAGGGGTGGGCTATCTGTGAAACACTATATACAAGTGTGGACTATATGTGGAGCACTATATACAGGGGTGGACTATATGTGCAGCACTATATACAGGTGTGGGCTATATCTACAGGGGGGCTACATACAGGGTTGGGCTATCTGTGGAGCACTATATACAGGGGTAGGCTATATCTACAGGGGGGCTATATACAGGGGTGGGCTATATCTACAGGGGGCTATATACAGGGGTGGGCTATCTGTGGAGCACTATATACAGCTTTGGGCTATATCTACAGGGGGCTATATATAGGGTTGGGCTATATGTGGAGCACTATATACAGGACTGGGCTATATCTACAGGGGGCTATATACAGGGGTGGGCTTTCTGTAGAGCACTATAGGGGAGTTATTTATGGGACACTATATACAGGGGTGGGCTATATGGGGACACTATCTACAGGGGGCTCTATGGCAGACACTATCTACAGGGGGCACAGTGTGTGTGTGTGTGGGACACGGTGTATGGTGCTATTATAAGTAGAGGTGCAGTGTATGGCGCTATTATATTTAGGGGCATAGTGTGTGGTATAATGAGAACTTTATCTTTATTTATAGGTGCAGAAATGTTGGAAAAGTGAGAACCTGAAGACATATGTGCGGCAAACTGCAGAAATGGGCTGTGACCAGGAGAAGTCATCATAGAGGTCTGGACCGGAGGGAGAAAAAGAACTAGAATCTGAGACGTCACCGGTGAGTCACTTAATGTAAATGTTTATTCTGCCTCTAATCAGTAATGTAGTCACTGTATGATCTGCAGTGAGATGATTATGATAGGATTTATTTTTTGTGAAACAGCAACTCCCAGCATATCCTTACCATTTTTCGGGCCATGCTGGGAGCTGTAGTTTTACGCCGTACAAACCTGTACAGCAAGGGTTGCACTAAATTGAGCTGTATTTGTGCTGGTGCTGTATATATGTACTGAGCTTGGTTCTGGTGTTGTGTATAAAACCATATTGCTTGTAAAATGTACAAATGTTTTTATGTTCGAGTTACATAAAAAGAAATGACACGTCGATTGTTAGAGAAAACCAACACGGTGAGGGGGAAGGAGATGTCGGGAAAGAGGTTGGGGGGGGGGGGCGCCAAACTGAATCTTTTTTCCCCCGGGTGCTGGAGAACCTAGCTACGCCTCTGCCGCCCACACAGTTTGATTGACAGCCTTCTCTGTACACACACTGATACAAGGAAGCTGTCAATCACTGTGTGTGGGTGTGGTAAATAGGACTCTCACTCTCACAGGAGTACTGTCCAGATTTGCTCTGCTTTTTACTTATCAGGCTTCAAATCATATAAACCTATATATCACAGAGCTCAGCTTTTCTCCCTCTATCTGATGCTGCTCTCAGATAGAGCTGCATAAATGACCTGACAGGTTATCTTTAATTTAGTTATTCTTTATTTATATACTATCCCTGAAGTTATAGATATACTGTAGATCTGGAAATGTAAAAGTTTTTATTTTATGAAGTCAAAGGGTTTGTTTCATGAAAACAACCCCTTTTTAAATGGAAGGCGGCACGACAATCGGCTGTTGTCTGGTCAGACATTTCTACTGCAGTGGCCACAGCATTACATGGCATCCTTTTAAATGAATGGCCATCCATGTAATGATATCAACAGTGTGAGAATTCTGTCACTTTTGACAAACTCCTGGGAAAATAGACAGTGGGTATCGCTATGGTTGAGATACATCAATGACATTTTCATTTTTTGGAAGGAAATGCGAGAAACTTCTGTTGAATTTACAACGTTCCTAAATTGCAATGACCTGGTTTTATATTTCACCCCCACCCCTGTAATTGACAGATGGCAACTGTTTGCCTTATTGGAATTGACTGTGTTTTAAAAACATGGGAGGGATTGTGGCTTGCAGATTTATTTTTCACAAAGACCACATCCCCAAGCATAAAGCCAAAGCTACACAGGAAGGGTTTACATACAGCAGTATAATTGTTTTGGAGTTGGACAGAGACCAGAACATGAGAATTTATGAGTGGACCAATATACCTGTTCTCCCACTGTCCCCAACATACTATTATAATTTGGACAGTTTTTGGACATTTTGGACAGGTTTAAAGCTTAGAGAGACCTATAAGAAGCACACTGGTGATTTTTCCCCCCCTTCTTTTATTATAAGGACATTCTGTCAAGATGTCTAATGATGTCAGTGTTATCTTGATGTTTTTGTTATTTTGTTAAAATCTGTGGATTCCATGACTTCCGTTGGATCTCCTGTCACTTGCTCGCTTTTCTGTTCAAAGATTCTAAGAAGGGGTCACAATCTCAAAGTGTGACCCACTTACTGCTTGCTGTATGGAATGGCTGGGCGACGTGAATCCACCTAACGATGCAAGAGGGAGCACTTCCTTCACAGAAGAGAAGAGGAGAACATGCTACGAAGATGGCTGCTGATCCGGAAACTTAAGAAGACGCTGGACCGGTAAATGTTGCTGGAATCTGATAATTGACTGTAGTCTTAAGTGTTATTATCAGATTTTGTTCATCTTAGATTAAAAACAAAAGCTTGAGTTCTTCTGTACAGAAAAATTGAAATGCTGGTGAATACGTTTTATACACACTATATACTATTTATTTTACTTGTATACTAGTTTTCAAAGACCACAAAGCAGCTACCACCAAATTTAATATACTGGTTACATCTCATTAATAGATCAAGTATTAAATTATCACTTTTGGGCTGGGTAGATGAGTTTTTCTTTGTTCATTACTGCACATATTTCCCCATGTACCTCTTATGAATTCCAGCAATTAATTTGAATGTGTCCATTTCGGATTATACTTTTAGGCTGTGCGGACTGACTCTTTAGCGAATATCTTATTAGCGGACCCAGTCACACATAGTATGATCCAATTAAACTGGGTATCGTATTCTTCACCATTGTTTTTGCTTTTTTAGTTCCAATTTGTAATAGACTTTTGTTCAGATTGATTTTTTTGCATAAATGAATCCACTAATACTCATTAAGAAACCTACAGGACTCCCGGTTTGCCAATTTTGGTAATATTAGCATTCTTTTGTATCCATGACATATTGTCATTTTTTTTAAGAAGTAACCTATTCTAAATGAGACACATGGCTTACCAGCTGAAGTAGGTTCAATTAATTTTCCCTATACAAGTGCTTTTATACTCGAAGGGCATAGTAGGGAATTGGAGTAGAAAAAGGTCCTTTGTCTCAGCGCCTGCAAATTGTTCCCCAAGAGATGAATCTTCACACAAATGTAAAACATATTTCTAATAGAGCATTCACCGACTGACTGGATAATGCAGCCCAGGATACCGTATATATATGTGATGAAGGATCAAGGCGCTTCAGAACAGGATAATGAGATGATTATGAATATGAAGAACTGCCTTTGACTTCCCGGCTATCCCTTGCTAATTTCCTTAATTAAATTTTTCAATAGGTAATAAAAAAAATCTATTTGTAGGATATGTTTTAATAGTTTATTGTGAACAGATGCTGCATCCACAAATACTCTCGTAATTCAGGAAATAGAAAAAAATCGTAATATTTTAGTTGAATGCAGCATTTTAGTTACAGGTTACAGGTCAGTAAAAATTTGTTTAGTAGGCACTTAATATTTTCTATGAAAACATAATTATGTTGAATATTTATAGCTTAATTCATTATACATTTATGATGCTTTTTGAATAGTTATAGCCATTAAAATGACATGAGCTAGAAATGGCTAAAATGTGCCCGTCCTAAAGGACTAAAATACCAGACCTGATTCGGTAAATCAGAAATTACCCAACAGAGTCTTTTTATTCTTTCCATCATTGTCAGGTGCAGTCCCTGGAAATTCCTTTGTGCCAAATGACAGATCTGCATCCCAAAATTAGTAGCCCAGACAAGTCCACAGCTCAAGGCAAAGATCAATTAGCGATTTGTCTTTTTAACTCATGGCGTTGTAGTCCAAAATTATAAACTTTACAGACTAACCATGAACCATTTAGAAAACAGCTGTCTGAAATACCTAATGTATGGCTACCTTAATGTGGAACTATTAAAATATGGTTATAAACATTTACTATGTTTTTTTTTGTTTTGTTTTTTTAGTCATTTCAATAACCAGACCCTTTGTATACATTTTTAGGCTGGACTCACACATCGCGTCAAAATGCAGTGAACCATTTTTATGTATAAAATTTTGCATTTATAGTATTACAGTTTTTGTCCGTAAAAATAGTAAAAAAAATACGCATTTCCCCATTTTTAATAATTTAATTTAATGATGCATTTAATGATGCATAGTTGACCTAAATTAAAATCTGAAATTGTGTTTGCCATTTTATTATGTTTATTTTGATATATAATTTGTGATGGTTGCAGTATTTCTGGTCAGATTTAAGGCTATGGATATGGTTGATTGTGGTTTTATAATTTAGTTTTTTTATTATAATTTTTTCTTATTCTTTGTACAAGATATCTTCTAAAAGACCATAAAATTCCTTTGAGGTACATTATTATTGATTATATATTTTTTTATACTACAGTTTTTTTTATGTAGTTGCAGAAGCCAAAACAGTCTCATTTATGAGCAGCAAATCATGTATTGGGACATTTATCACAATCAGAGATCATCAGGACCAAGCAGCTCTGATATAGCGAAAGACGCACAGTGATCATGAAACTACTTAGAGTAATATAGAAATCAGCCACTACCCTTTCCAGCATTATGTACATAGCCTTCATTTAGGGCTGTGTATTTAGCGATCAAGGAGGAGGAAGGGGGTTAAACACGGCTTCTCCCTTCTCTCTCAGGTGTCTGGTTGTGAATGACTTTCCACTTTGTGACCACATGATTATTGGTGAAGTCTGTCTCAATGACATTAATCAGTGGGCGGTCATTAACTATGGCTGGATTCACAAATGCCAATATTACAATTGTATCAACCTGGCAGCAGAGAGCATGACTTGGCATCTATGAGCTTTCATCCTCTGAATGTAAACAAGCGTGTTTTTTTTCACTGACAGCAAACTAATATCTTGAAAATGGCGAGGAATTTAAACATAAATTATATTAGAGGTTTGTATAACTTTTTATTTATACAGTGATCAAGCTTTATTAAGCTAAAACCAGAAAAAATTTTAAGGAAATACTGTACAAATCTAAATTTTATCCTGTGTTCATTATTCATTACACTGTAATCTATATTATAAACTGCCACTTCCCTGTAGCACAACAAACTTTACCCAAGTGCATATCACACTCGGTATATTTACACTTCTACCAATATCATCCACAACAACTAATTTGCCCCCTATTAATATATATTATTTATGTCATTATAGTGTAAATGTCTCATTCCAGCCCTAAATCAGTCACTTACAAGTCTTTATACATGTACATGATCCATTGCCGTCCACAATATGTCCCTCTCAGGACCAATTTTGTTATGTGCTTGTTGCACTGCGATGTGTCTGTGATCTATAGGTAATTGAAAGTAATGGTATAGGAGAATTTAATGTAAATACTTGTGCTGTTTTCAATCATGTGTTTTCATACAATTAGGGTTCTCATCATAAATCTGATACATTGAGTTTAATAATGACAGTGTAAAAAAAATATTCATGGTAGGAATAGTCTATAAAACACCTGCTTGTTAGTTTCCATTCAAAACTTTAATATATTCTGGTTTTCAAAGTAGCAAAATGGACTCATAATACTTTAGTTGATTAGGAAATAACCAGAATAACTGATAAATAACAAATACTGTTGACAGTGAAAGAAAACACCATATATTGAGTGTTGGTTGTTTAACATAAAGTTTGAATTATTCTTATTAATAGGAGGAAAAGAATATTGCATACTTAAAATATACCTCTATCATAGAGCATAGACTTTAGGCAGATCACCAAAGTTACTTAAAGGGAACCTGTCATCAGGATTTTACCTGTTGAACTCACACCTCAATGGCCACAGCTGTCCAAAGTTCATTTCCGTTATCCCCTCTCCTAAAGTCCTCCTCTGCTCGTAAACAACGGTCTGCAAAATGTTTGCGCCTTTTATGGTAATACAATTTTAGTGTATTAAGTTGCTTCTTATTCCCACCCCCCACCGCCACCTGTCCTGCCCTGAATGGCGAAATCTCATCTAAAATATTGCGCATGCGCCCTTCATGTATGTAAGGCTGCCCTTCCCTGCTTCGTTCGTCCCTTAAACTATTTAGTGTGCATGCGCCGCTGATAGTACACAGCATCATATTGCACATATTGTGGTGGAAAGGAAAGCAGTACAGTAATAGACGCTTAACCCTGCCCTGCTTTGTCCACTCAGCTGTCATGAGACGGGGGCTGCTTTTTGAGATGGACCGACAGCATATGATGATGACCCACTGAGTGCCGAGCATGCGCTGCAAAATAATGAGAGAACAGCATCTATGGTATCCCAATGCGCAAGAGCGGGATTTTGTGTGCGGTGGAGGGAGAAGAGCTGTCAATCACAAACAAGGAGGCAGAGTTAACTCAGAAACACTGTAGAAATGAAAATATGACTCTTTTCGAATGAAGATATGACACATACAGAGCGGGAACACTAACAAACAGAGTACTAAATCTACAGAGCCTACATAGAAGATAAGAATAGGTTACATAACAATGATTTTTCACCCACTTCCACCAGGTATTGCTGGTTTGATAGGTAAAATGCTGGAGACAGGTTCACTTTAAAAGAGGTTTAAAGTTTAAAGAGGACCTGTCATCTCTCCTGACATGTCTGTGTTAGTAAATACTTGTTTTCCTCAAGAAATAACAATGCTAAAGAATATTTTTTTTTAGAAACTCTGCATTGTGCCATTCCTCTGTTATTCCTCTTGTAAATTGACAACTGGTTCACAATTCTTATTCTTAATAAGGTGTATCCCTACACAGTCTGAGAAATGGTAATTTGCTAAAACAGACATGACAGTAGACAGACAGGTCCTTTTCGATTATGGTCATCAAAGAAGTGCTCAGCGCTCTACAAGAGAAATCTCTGATAACTGTACTGTAACGAGCCATGCACCTGCATGGTAATCACATGACCGGGAAAGGTTCTTAAACTCTAGAAGTTAACAATGAAGGTTCCCACTGATTGACCACAAGCAGAGATCCTGAAAATAGAAAGGAATTTCTAAAGAAAGCATATTAGCAAATTGCTACTTTTCATTATGCAATGTATAAGATACTGGTAATTATAAAACGTCAGTCATAAGGTCAAGCTCGAAAGGCTTTTTAAAAAAATCTTACATGCCATAATGTGACACCTTCCATGGGATTTAAACCAAGAATGTAACCTTAAAAGTCGGCAGTATGGGGATTTTATTGTTTTTTTACTTTGAATAAACTTTCCATAAATTAGATTCCCCGTTTTATCTCGAGAGGCAATGAACTATAGATACTAAAAAGAGATCTGAACTTTTTTGTGACATTTAAGTTATGAATTTAGAGCCATTTAGAAATCACTTGGACACAGACATTTAAACATTTCATCCCCTGTATCATTATCAGAGTGACATGTCCTGATGGGAAATAAATCTGTCATAAATAATAGACACGTCTATGGATTTCTGTAACAAAAGAGCATAAAAAAATCAGATGATATTGACATAACCGCAAATCCTAAATCTACCTTTTGCATAGCCTTCGGGTATTTGCAGGTGCTGTCTAGTGCATAAAGCATTGTTATCAAAACAGCAAACTGGTATTGTGAATAAGTGGAGGCAGCATGTCCAGTGAAGCACGGCAATCACATTAAGCAAAATGAGGACATCTATTGGGTCGTGTAGAAAACATCAAAATATACAATCACCCTAAGCTACTGCAAATCATGCTCAAAAGGCATTGATGAACAGCTTTGTACCAACGGAAACACTTTGCCTTGATAAATGAGAGCTGTAGGACCATGCAATGACTAATATGGTGTACAAAGTAAATGCACAGTGCCACTAAGTTATGTCCATCTTTTTAAGCTTGAGGCATTTTGAAACTATTTCTCAGCAGTAAACAATATCAGAATGCATACCAAGGAAAACCTCAGCAGCAAATGTAACTTTCCAGGGAGAAAGGATACTAGTAATTATGCTTACAGCTTATCAGCCGTTTCCATATGTTGCCTCAGGGACTGAACAGGATTGAAAAAGCTAACATAAACTTGTAATGTATTCAATAAGAAGCTCCGAGCTACCAAGATGCCAAAATATTGACAGATTTAATATTCCTAGGAGTCATAATATATTACTATTTAAACATATATGTTTTTCCTTAATGGCTGCATTCAATTATTCCTTGTAATTAAGATAAACTGTATGCAGTATCGTCTTGCGGTAGAAGATGTACATTATATTATTACCTAACTGTTAATATTGTAATGGAGAATGCTGACTGTGCGGGTAAGTGACGCAAAATAAATTTTTGGTTTGCAAATGATATTGATGACTGCTATTTGTAATATCAGGTTAGTAGAGCTAATAGGATGGAAGGAGTGATTTTAATTTGGTTCCTAATTTTTATGAACCATAGCAAGGAACATGTATAAAATACCTCCTGTTATAAACTACATAAATACATACGAAAATTCAACCACTAAAAACTCAGATCAGTTTCAGATGGCCCTAATATGGCAGCATTTTAACTAATAGAGGAAGGGTCCTGGTGTTGCAAGTGTAATTTGGTTAAAATACATCAGTTTTATGGTCTTCTAAAACCGGCCTTATCCCCACAAAGGGTTCTGTAATTCCATTAATTTTAATGGAGATTAACCGTGTATGTGCAATCACCTTTCCACTAAAAACATAAATGGGACTATCTCCTTTTAAAGACCTCACTATCTGATCTTTTCTTACAAGTATGATTGAATTCCCATAAAGGTTAGTTTTTGTATAGCTAATTTAAAGAGTAGCTCTCCGTTCAGTTGAGTTTTCAGAATCAGCCATCATGTGTGTGTACATGAGGAATAACACTATTCCTGAACATTATATGGCTTGCATCCTGTATTTCTCAGCAGTTCTCCTCTTCTGCATGCTCCATCTCTAATTGTCAGATTTCCCTGAGCTCAGCTCCAGAGGGGAGGAGACTAGCCTCTATGATGTCTCCTCTACACAGCAAATGCAGAGAAGTGGAGATCCTGTTCCCCTATCTCTTTCTCTCACACAGACACAGAAGCAGCAGCAGCAACAAGGCATTATACAGCGTTAATGAGCAGTGTCACTGTAAATCCAGAACAGGGTGAGAAAGTAGAACACTTACTAAAAGCAGCAGTGTCTCTGTGTCTCAGTGAGATGGATAAGCGATCTCCATCACTGCTTCACTGAAGATATATTTTAGCTGTGAACTGAAAGTGAGTGATCAGCACATGAGGCACGGGAGGGTAGTTGATAAGTGGAGAAAGAGGAATTTTTCTGTAAAAACATGTATTACAAAGTTCCTTGTATAGGCTTGTACTATTTATTTATTTTTTAGAAAAAAAAGGTTAAAAACACAGTTACTCCAGGTTATTGAAATTAAAATGCAGCTGCAAGGTCTAAGGGGGAAGACAATTGGATCTTAGATACTGTGGTCAAATCTAATTATAATATTGTGGAGTCTTGTTCTAGAGATGTGATATGGACCATATATCAAGTTTATTCTTGTTTGAAAAATGTGCTTATTTGAATCCTTTATCACTGAATATTTTGAAAAACATATCTGTAAATGACCATTTAGTTTAATTGTTTGCGTTTAGCTGTTCAATTGAATGTGATTCTGATAGTCAGACCGTATGCCATCAGAAATACAAATGAAATTAACAAACAATTATTCTCATAACAATGGGCCTGTTAAAAATAATAATTAGTGTTTTCTATTAAATCTCTTTTTATATTTTAAAGGTGTTGTAAATGATAGGTTTAAAATAGGGTGCGTGTATATTCTGTGTTTAGATGAGAGTTTTGACTAAAAGCCTGTACCGTGGCACTTCGAGAGAGTCTTTACAGTCTATAATACTGGGCTGTGGGCACGCCATGTGCCATCATATAGTGCTTCTGTATGGCATTGTATTTTTTCTTAGAAGCAATGTGGCATGTGATGGAGCATGTTATGACTTTTTTTTTCCATAGATTCATATGGAATCCATGAGAAAAAGCCACTTTCTTAGACTTTCTGCCTCCAGAGGAACACAGAGGTACAGAAGGGGCCCATCTAAACCCATTAGTGCCGTATTACAGATTAGTTTGATACAGTGTCATAAAAGAGTCATCTGCATGAGCCCCCAAGGTCACAGGTAAATCAGCTTTGGGGTCCTATTGCCCTGGTGTTTATAGAAAATATTTGCTAAGAGAAGGGGTGAAAACTGTAATAGACAGGTTGTACTGTAGATCACAATCTTAAAGAAGTATCCACGTAATTGACAGGAACAACACTGCAATATTATACCACTGTAGATATCTAGTTTCATACTATTTCATACATATTTCTTAATTATGAGTAAATGATTTTGTGGACATTCATTTTTGTTGCTTAATTGTATTGAAATACTTGGAAATATGTAAAACCCCAACCACATTAGCATTTTACTAAAAGCTCTTAAGAAAATTATTTATTGAAATTACAATATGTGGTTGTCTGAGAATATTTTGCTGATTTAACAGTAAAATATCTAAAAGGTCACAATATGGAAATGAACACGTTTCCTGATGGCTTCAAGGTAGAAGGAAAAAGTAACTAATTATCCATGTTTCTATTTGCATTCTTCTCTTGCATCGTAACCTACAGCATTCAAGTTGTGCCCTCCAATATTTCATGTACTTGCATAATTTTCAAAACTACATGAAAAATGACAAATAAAGAAATTGACACAATAAATATGAAAGAAAAATAATAAGGATCACTTATATTTAATACTATGTATCGTTGTTAAAATTATCATAATGAAATTTGACTAATATAACCTCGGTTCTTAGCTAACAATGTGGACATCGTATGTAACATACCATTAGAACACTGGGAGGCACCACTGACAGCTATTTCTGCCAGTCCTATAGGCTTTGAATGGAGAAAAAGCGTGCATTCTCGATCACCTCTCCATTTAATCTTCTCCTTGATGCGGTCATGCAGTCAGGAGGAATGGGGGGCTCGGGGACCTCCGTTCTAGTGATCGGTGGAGGGCCCAGCGGTGGTCGAGCATGCGCATTGCCACTCCATTCATTGTCTATGGAGCTGACGAATACAGCTGAGTACAGCACTCGGCTATATCCTTCAGTCCCATAGACTTTAAATAGAGCAGCAGTGTGCATCCTCGACCGCCACTCCATTCAGTTTCCTCCTTACTGTGGTCGTGTAGTGAGGAGGAACAGGAAGGCTCGAACCCCTTTCTGGTAATCGGTGGGGGTTCTCAAAAGTAACCTAATGTCTCACCCACACTGCAGAGTGTTAGGGAACGAGTTGTATAGTTTGTAGCAGAGCTGAAACTATAAGGGATATACGTTGCATTCAATAATACTGATGAAAAGATTTGTGACAAATCACTGATGGATTTGGGAGGGAAAGGGGGTCACAACC
This sequence comes from Rhinoderma darwinii, assembly GCF_050947455.1. NCBI lineage: Eukaryota > Metazoa > Chordata > Amphibia > Anura > Rhinodermatidae > Rhinoderma > Rhinoderma darwinii. Next base: position 278,619,043 of record NC_134691.1, on the reverse strand, counting down.
AGTGGGTGGATGTGTGGTGTCTTGTATGGAGTGATGGCCTGATCAATGCTATCATTGCACCGGGCCTCCAGCAGCCTGTTGTTCCCCTCTCCTTGCCTGAAGGCTATTTGTAAATGTTTATAAAACTCTTCAGTCCCCAAGAAGTTTTTCTAGGGTAAAGCAGTAAATAGAAGACAGGCAGAAGGGAAAGATTTAGCAGTATCTGTCTCTCAATGTCTGTGTGAGATAGCATGCTGGAGGAGTGGAGAAATCTGGTTGGCAGATCATATACAGCATTTCTGGCTGCACTACATCTAATATTCATATACAGCTGTTGTATTTTTTGTTGTAATGATAGGTACTTTTTAACATTACATACTAGTGAACAGTATGACGTGGCTATGTTCACATCTGTGTTGGAGACTACGTACAGGGATTGCATCGCATATTCCATCAAATTTGAACGTCTATATAATAAACACCATGGCTGTTATTCATCATGTGACAGATCTAGGGAGGCGTTGAGGCTTAAGTTGTAAACAATTTAGATGTGAACAGAGACTAAGGTGTATATTTTATGAGGTCAGTTTATTTTTGTAATACTAATTAAGTGAAACAATTTTTTTTTATAGTTTGCCCCTAAAATATACAGTATATGTATTTTATTAATGCACAAGAACATCCCTATCTATGCCAGTAAGGTTGAGATATAACATAAAATACTGTACAAACATTACTGATGATTAAATGATACCACAGAAAAGCAAAAATGCTAAGGCCTCGAAATGAGTTCTAGTGTACTTATACTTTCATTAAACTTTTCACATGTCATAGCGACATGTCAGAAGTTTTGTTTGGTGGGGGTCTGAGCACTGAGACCCTCACCGATCGCTTAAACAAAATGGCAGAAGCGCTCAGGTGAGCGATGCGCCACTTTGTTTCTGATCAGTTCTTCTCGGTTTTCCTTGAAAAGCCGAGCGAGTGGTGTACGGGCTCATAAACGTTCTATTGAGCCCGTACACCGCTCACTCAGCTTTCCAAGGAAAGCCAAGCAGAGCTGATCAGAAACGTAGTGGCTCAGTGCTCACCTAAGCACTTCTACCGCTTCATTTTAGCAATTGGATGGGGTCTCAGTGCTCGGACCTCCACCGGTGAAAACTTCTGACATGTCACTATGACATGTCAAAAGTTTTATGAAAGTATGGCTACACTTTAATAAATATGAGAATCTTTTTCATGGAATAGGATAATATCCTGGAGAATAGAAAATGGATAATACATTTAATAAATTTTCTTGTAAATCTGTTTTATGCTTCACATGACAAATGGGTACATACGTCACACAGAATATCAGTAACACTGAAAGAAAGTTTTGGAAGTGAGACTGGCAGATTGGTAAAATTAGCTGTTCCAATATTGTTAAGCCCACAGAATGACCTTTTATAGGTAGGGAGCCACATTTAAATATGACAATTGATGTCAAGCCATACTGAATATTAAAAGGGAAAAAGTATATTAAAGTTATGACCAGATGATATGGTTTTTCCTAGCGTTAATTGCCGGTGATATATTTTTTTACTTTTTAAAAACTTGGTACCAGGTTCTAGCAGTGTTATGACCTCTCTAGTGACTCACACAGTGGGCACAATAGAATCTGTAGCTGCCAGCAGCTAGGGAGCCACATGGAGAAGATCTGAGAACCATATGTGCCTGCCGAGCTACTGGTTGGGGAGTACTGTCCTAAGGTAATAGTTGTAAACACCATCTACAGAATAGCTATGAATATGCTTGGATCCATAAACCTAATTAAAGTGGTTGTCCAGGATTAGAAAAAAGGGGCTGCTTTTTATTTCTAAAAAATACCTTGTTGTTGGGGGAGAATGGGGTGTCAGTACTTTGTGTCAAGTACTTAAAAGGTATAGAATGCCTGTTCTAATAGTATGGGTGTGACCAATAGGCTATTAGCCAGCTTAGTGCATTACATGGTGCAATATTATTCCTGAATGGTAGGTGTGCAAGTGGTTGTTTATCAGTATTTTGCACCTGTTTGACTTCCTTCACATAGCAATGTGGCTTGTCTGCATCCTGCTGGGAACTACCCTTGTATCAGTAAGTATGGGCTTTTTCAGTGATATTAAGCAATATAAAGCAATTTCAAAATCTTTCAATGATTTATTTGAACTACTACAGAAGGCATTTGTACACTGAGGTAGGAACACCCACATGACAGCCTGCATGTACCCTGAGAACGAATGTAGCAATGAGAACTCACTCTTAGGGTTTCCATTCATTTCAATATAAGGGGAAATCACACAGATGACAATAAAAATAATAATAATAATAATAATAATAATAATATTATTATTAATAATAATAATAATAGTACTAATAATAATATTAATAATAATAATAATAATGGTAATTCTATAACACAATTTTAAACAAAAAAATATAGTGTTTTTCTAGTGCACCCTGTGGCATATGTATATGAGAAAGTTTGAGAAAATAGCTGGAAATAGGCTCAAATGAAATACGTAATTGACTTCTCAGACATCTACATGGAAAAGTAATGGCAACTGATATCATTTACCTTATGCTTACTAGTCACATATGGAGATTTCTTGTAAGTGCATATGTTATAATTGCTGTTTATCTATATAAATGTTTTCTTGAGATGCACCAAGCTGTAATTAGGAAATGATTCTGAAGCCTATATTATTCCAACTTCTACACTGACAATGTATATACAACACAAAAGAGAGTATTATTTTATGCTTTTTAATTCTATGAATGGTTTGATACACTGATTATTTGTGACAACCCCCAGGAGGCCTTGTAAGCGGAAGATGCACACTAATTAAAGATAAGAGCAGACGGGGCTTTTCTATTTTAGGGATTAATTCTATTTTAAGAATACCAGGAAATAATATGAAGTCATTGACTTGTTTTTTGCCCAAAAATTCCACTGCAATGCACAGATTTGCATATTGTGACAGTTGAAATTATATGAACAAATATGAATAATGGAAGGAGCTAGGTTCTTACATAAAATTATTTGTCTGTAATATAAATTTAGTAGGCTCTTAAAGGGGTTCTTAAACAGAATGTGTCTTCAAAAATAACCTATTGCTTAACCCGTTAGTGACCGCTAATACGCCTTTTCACGGCGGCCACTAATGGGCTTTATTCTGATGCATACGCCTTTTCACGGCGCTGCATCAGAATAAATAAACAGAGCAGGAAGCCGTTAAATCTCCCTGCCCTCAGCTACCAGAGGTAGCTGAGGGCTGGAGGCATCTTTGCTCGAATGGGTGAGATCGATATCAGTATCGATCTCACCCGTTTAACCCCTCAGATGCGGCACTCAATAGCGAGTTGTTTTGGAGAGAGGGAGGGAGCTCCCTCTCATCCCACCGGCACCCAGCGATAAGATCGCCGAGTGTCTGTGTCTCCGATGGCAGCCGGGGGCCTAATAAAGGCCCTCAGGCCTGCCTGTAGTAAATGCCTGCTAGGTCATGCCAGAGGCATGGCCTAGCAGATGCCTGTCTGTTTTAAACAGACAGGCAGTAATACACTGCAATACAAAAGTATTGCAGTGTATTATAAAAGCGATCGGATGATAGCATATTAAAGTCCCCTAGTAGGACGAGTAAAAAAGTAAAAAAAAAGTTTAATAAAGTTAATAAAAAAATAATGTGAAATAAAATGGGAAAAAACACTTTTTCCCCTTACAAAATGCTTTACTATTAAAAAACAAAATAAAGCAAAAAACCTGACTATAAAGCTATTACATTATTTAACCTGCACGGTGAACGCCGTAAAAAAAATAATAAAAAAGAATGGAAAGATTACTATTTTCTGTGAATCCTGCCTTAAAAAAATGTGATAAAAAGTGATAAAAAATTTGCATCTACTCCAAAATGGTACCAATAAAAACTACAAGTCGTCCCGCAAAAAAAAAAAAAGCCGTCATACAACTGCATCGGTGGAAAAAAAAAAAAGTTATGGCTCTTCAAATATGGAGACACAAAAACAAATAATTTTGAAAAAATAAAGCGTTTTTACTGTGTAAAAGTAGTAAAACATACAAAATCTATACAAATTTGGTATAGTTGCAATCGTAACAACCCGCTGAATAAAGTTATTGCGTTATTTATACCACACGGTAAACTAGGTGAAATTTCTGTTTTTTTTTATTCCCCGCCCAAAAAAAAGTTGATAAAAGTTAATCAATAAATTATATGCACCCCAAAATGGTGCTATAAAAAATACAACTTGTTCTGCAAAAAAACAAGACCTTATACAGCTATGTCGATGCAAAAATAAAAAAGTTATAGCTCTTGGAATGCGACGATGGAAAAACGTAAAAAATACCTTGGTCTTTAAGGTTTAAAATAGCCTGGTCATTAAGGGGTTAAATCAAGTTTTTATGTTAAAGTATTTTTTTTTAAATTAACCTAAAATTTTGCCGTTTTTACTCTGGTCACTGACTCTTCCTTTTCCTTAGAAATCACTTCTCAGCAGTCATCTCATTCTCATCACAGGTAGGATTACAAAGGGAAGGTAACACCTCTATATAGACAACACAGGATCCACCATTGATAATAGGTGATGTACACAACTCCCATGCTATACCTCCTTGCACAATCACCTCTACACAGGTCACAAACATGCCTAGAAAATTCTCCCATAGAAGTTAATGGGTCGGTTCTTGTTCACAGGTTCCTACGTTCCACGTGGCTTCTGTAAAGCATATCTCTAAATGCTGTTAACAGCAGGTCAGGCAAGATGGCTGCCCCCATATTCATATACAAAGAATAGATAAATATCCACAATCAAAAAATAAAAACATCAAAAAAGAAAATTATGTTTCACTATATGGTTTTAATTATGAAATAAAATATCGGTAATACTTTCCCTTTAAGAGTATCTTAAAATAGTTTGAGTACCTGTAGTGCTGAAAAGTAAGGATTTATACAGCCACATCTAAGCTAATGGTTTTGAAGGTAGGCCTGCTTACATTGATTTCTATGTAAAGTGAAGAGTCCATCTGCACAACCCTTTTTTAAAGTAAGTGCACACTGGCGATTAGCTGATCGCTGCGGGTAAGGCAGCTGAAACCCCTATCCATCAGCTCTTACCACCAGGGAAGATGCAGACGGCCTCTGCAGGAGAAATGTGGTATTACATGGTCACGGTGAGTCCTCGAGTCCTCTAGAGTGGTAGGGAACCTGCTGTCTGACAGCAGCTCTACACTCTGGCTAATACGGGGTGCCACAAGCGGGGAATCCCCCTCTATGAAGTCCATACACTCTTTAAAAGGTTTTTAATTGGCATGCCATGAAAGACTGAAAATAATGATTTTTGCAAGTTCAACTACTAGGACCTTTCTTGATCCTAAGGGAGTCCCAATCTTGTTTTCAGTGGAGAAAAGGCAATGAATGCTGGGTTACTGGATTTTTATTGAATTTAGCGGTAGATGTAGAAAAAGCCATATTTTAGGGTTCCAGTAAAATGTCCATTAATACATGTTTTAAAAGTCTATTAATGGGAGCAACCATTTAATATGTGCAGTACAGTAGCATAGTAGATAACATTTTTGAGTTTGATAGATATATGTCGAATTATCACATCAAATTCAAGCAATTTATACATGGTGAAGTACATGAATATAATATACATCTATATTTTATCTATCTATCTATCTATCTATCTATCTATCTATCTATCTATCTATCTATCTATCTATCTATCTATCTATCTATCTATCTATCTATCTATCTATCTATCTATCTATCTATCTATCTATCTATCTATCTATCACTGAACTCTTGGAAATAAATTCAGTCTATAAGATTCTAATGATTTCAGTAAAGTACAAAAATCACAGTGGCAAGTGAATTATATGTAGCAAGCTGTTGTAAAAATAGGTCTCAGTTTTTTATATTAATTTATTTCTCAGGAAATATAAATTATTTTTGTGAATCACTGTATATATAGTCAGAAAGTTGGTAACATTCCACAGGGAAATTGCAGACCACTTTCACGGTAACTAGATCTGAGAAAATCTAGGTCTGTCCTCTATTACTTTTGATATGGTCTGCTGCATGCAATTGCAGTGAAAGAATGATCTTGAGGATGCTGACAAATACTTTGTGTGATGCTTGAAATAAAAACTATAGTGGAAGATCAGAACAGCATAACTTTAACATGACTCTCATAATAATGCTGCACACTATTGTGCGCTGTAATGAAATAATCCTTAATCTCTGATCATTTAAGAAAACATGCGTTCCACCTTCACAACTCAAGCATGAGAGATAACACAGTCATACTTTCAACCTTTGTACATGTATATATACTCTTGGAATATGTTTTAAAATGAAAAAAAGCATGTATTAAACATCTAGTTGCTTTTTGGCGCTACACCTTAGCTTGGTCTAACAAGTCTCAAAATGAGACACAGGAGCGAGCAACCCAATCTGACGGTAGTGAAAAACTCTGTCTGTTGGGGTTCCTGATTGGAAAGGATGCCATTATATTGTGTTAATAACACATTGTTTTAGGATTTTGGAATAAGGATGCTCACTTTAGAATGTTTAGGCTAGATTCACACACAGCGTTTTGTTTTTGTGAGTTTTTTGTGGTGTTTTTTTAGTTGCATTTTTGCAGCATTTTTTATATTTCAATCTTTTTATTAGTATTTTTGTTTTCCAAAATAATATACAAAACATTTGCACAGAATCAATCAACAAGATTCAACAAGAGGTCAGTGTATACAAAAAGTATTACCATCAAAATACAAAATTATGAAATTCCAGTCTTTCAGTGAACGTACGGAGTCAATATAAAGTACTGGAAGAAGTGCTAACAAGCTTATATGCTCATCAAATCATATGCTCAAGGAGTAAGAGAAGAGACAGACAAGAGAGAGAGAGAGAGAGAGAGAAAGAAAAAAGTGTGTGTGTGTGGGGGGGGGGGGGGGGAGTTGGGGGAGAAAGGGGAAGAACTTACAATAGTAGTGTTAGGGTGTTCACCCATAATGTGTGATCTCTCATTTCCCTGCTCACTACCTAAATCCATTTCTGCAAGCCCAATTGTATCTTCCAGGGAGCCCAAACTTTATCGAATTTGGATAAGGTGTCCGAGACAATAAATACAGGATAGGTGATCATTAATCATGATCCATGAAAGTTTAGCTTTGACTACATCTATGGATATAGTCTTTGTGCGCCATCATCTGGCTATAGTGATCTTTGAGGCAAGAAAAATATACTGAAAGAGTTTGCGTGAGTATTTAGACATATGGTGTAGAGAGCCATTTAACAGAGCTTCGACTGGATCCAGAGAGAGCGATATAGTAGTGAGGGAGTAAATAAGATCATATACCTCTGCCCAAAATCTCTGCACAATGGGACATTCCCACCAATGAACTATGAAACATAGTACCTGTTAAAGGGCTGGTGTAATGGTGGGGTTCACTCACTCATGTCGCCCACCACTACTACCTCCTTTAAAATCAGGGTCACTAGGGTTATGCCTAGCTTCCCTACCTTTCTCTTGTACTAACCTTAGTCTACTTGCTTTGCTGCTACGTAAGTGTATACGACTGAGTAAATACAATTGTATAGTAAATAGAGGGTAATATTTATTACTAACAATAATCACACTTACATCAAACACAGAACACAGTAACTGATCACAGTATAGTATCAGTATACCCCAATAAATATAACAAGTTAATACATACTGAGTATACTCACACTATACGTAGTACAGTATAAACAAGGTATCATAATCCTATGTTATACCACCACCCACTTACCTAAACATACATATGAATACAGTTACAATACAATACACATGCTCACTTTTTCTGTCCCACTCCCTCCTAGCAATAACTGTCCCTGTGCACTAAAGGGTTAACATGGAACAAGGGGAATGGGTTGCTGAATGGTGGTAAAGGGTTAAACAGGTACCAGGGTATATGCAGTTAAAGGGTTGAAGTAGGGAGGGGGAGAAGGTTACGTATAGCTGCTGCTACACGTTGATACTTAGCGGTTCATGTGGTCCAAAGTTGGTGAGTTGGTCTCTGTGGAGGGAGGCAGGAACAAAAGGGGCTGAGTGTGGGACAGTTTGTTCTTTTAAACCCTCCCATGCACATCTGTGTGACATCACATGCTCATGCACGTGCAAGGAGGGGGTACATGGGTTTATGGCTCCCCCCATGGAATCTCATTACCTGGCGAAGGGGGGCAGGCAGTGGGAACTTCCTGCTTCCTGGAAATACAGGATTTGTTCACTGCTTATGGCTTTCACCCCCTGGGGTGTCTCATTACCTGGTGAGGGGGGGGAGGGGGCAAGCAGTGTGAATGCATTAGATAATAAAGAGATTTTTCCAGTAGCGAAAGTAAGCCAGTAGTGGAGTGCTAATGTCGTCATAATCAGATTTCCAAGAAGTTAAAAAATTATGGATCTGTTTTTTAGCAAAATAGTTCAGAGATCGGCAGGCAATGGGACTCCCGAAATAAGTCCAAGGTTCTAATGTCTCCTCCTATAAAAAAGTCTTTGATGCGATAGAATCCCTTATTAGTCCACCATTGAAAGGCAGTGTGTTATAGGCCAGGGGGGAAATCAGGATTACAATATATAGTAGCAAGTGGGACATGGGGAGATTTGAGTTGGAACCTTTTAGCCAACGCATCTCACAAACCCAACGTTTGTGACAAAATTGGAGCCAGGATAGGAGGTTGGTGTGGGGGTGAAGCCACAGAACAGTTTCAATAGGAATCGGGTGGCATGCATAGGCTTCCAGTTGCACCCATTGGGGTTCTGGAGAAAACATCTGTAGTCTGGGCCAAGCGAGCCGCATTATAGTAACTAAAGTAACTATAGTAACTATAGTAAATTAGGTACTCCTAAACCACCGACATTTTTTGGAGTGTATATCTTGGCCCTTGCAATACGGGGGCCTCTATCTCCCCATATGAACTTTAGGAGAATGCGTTGAAAATGTTTCAGGTCTAGTAAGGATAATCTAATAGGTATAGTACAAAACAGATATAAGAGTCTGGGAAGCAGTGTCATCTTGACAGAGACGATTCAACCAAACCAGGAGAGATGATAGTGTGTCAAAGTCAAAAGATCCAATTCCAATTTTTTAAATATTGGAGGAAAATTTGCTATGTAAAGAGTGTACACTGAGGAGGTAATCTTGATTCCCAGATACATCAAGCTCTGAGAGGCCCACCAGAAGTCAAGATTCAACTTCAAAAGTTTAACTAGCCTGTCTGGGAGAGTAAGATTAAGGGCCAGTGATTTCTGATGGTTAATGTGCAGACCTGAGAATTTCCCGAAAATGTCTAGGGAATTAAATAGATTTGGCAGTTTAGTAAGTGGGGATGTGATAAACATTAAAATATCATCAGGAAACAAGGCACATTTATGTTCAATCAAACCTATCGACACCCCTTTAATATTTTGCTTCTGTCGTATTAGATTTGCCAGAGGCTCTATAGCCAGTGCAAATAAAGCAGGTGACAGTGGGTATCCTTGTCTTGTACCCCTTCTAATAGGGATGGAGTCAGACAAGAATCTCTCAGAGTATATTTTGGCTTCAGGTTGGGCATACAGAATATTCAGCATCTTGAGAAAATGCATCCCAAATCCCATTTGAGTTAGGACATAAAAAAGGTAATCCCATGAAAGGGAATCAAAAGCTTTTTGTAGATCTAATATCAAGAGCATTCCCTGTCGAGATTTTCCTTTGTCCCAGTTCGACTGGACTGCAGATATAATACCAACAGCTCTCCTGGTTTGGTCACAGATTACTTTTAAGTATGTTTAAAGGGGTTATCCACTTATATTACTCTTTAAACAGTTTCCGGATAAAAGGCTAATCAAAGGGTGTTCTGATGCTCGGACCCCCCACAATTGGGTATTATCTGTGGGAAATTATAGCAAAAAATGTTCAATTGCCTTGCAGCGCCATCACAGGATAAAATTAAGCATTACACAGTCCCCATTAAAATCAATGCACTGCCCATGGAATGCACAAATATGTTGGGTCCTCCAGTAGCTCTTTGTAGTCACTCTATGCTCTGGCTCTGAATAGGGGACCCTGCTATTAATTCTGAATTCACTAGTAGGGTGTTTGAAAAAAAACAGTGCCTATAAAAAAAACAACTAAAAAAAACACTTTTCAGACAAACTTTTCAGCTCTGCAACAGAAGAAACACTTAAATAACTGGAAACATAAAAACATATGAATTGTATAAAACCCATGCTCTACATCAAAACAACATATATTCCTTTGTGTACAGAAAGGAATAAAAACTCTTACTGTTAAGTGTCAGAATTTTTTTCTCTTCAGAATAAGTTGCCTTTCTGTAATAGCCGCAAGGTTTTATTTTTATTGTATAATATTTTTTTGAAAGTGCAATAGCAAAAATATGTGCAGCTGAACTGTTCTAAATATAAATACTGAAAGACTAACCCTATTTTTGCTGAAGGAAGTGTAATTGTCCTTTCATTGTGGCAGTATAAAGGAAACATAAAATATCTGTAAGGTTAGAAATCCCACTCAAAAGCTTCATCTGAATAAAACTCACCAGTTCTTCTTGAGCACTTTTTATTCTATTACAACTAGTTGATTGGTGCTTTTCCTTTGCTGTATTCTTTGATTGCTGATTGCATCAAATCAGATGTCTGATTGTAAAGTGCTCAGAGGCTTCTAGGAACTTGAGTTTTAATGATACTTTGTAGAAGTTATTTCTATACAGCATAAGTATGGCAAGTGCATATGATGGATTAGAAAGGAAATATGTAATTTATTATGTTAAGTGCAAGATATGTTTCATATACTTTATATAGTTTTACAAAAGTGCTTCTGCAGTGTATACAGCTATGGGCTCCAGTAGGGGATGGGGCCTGTGGACCCCAATTCTATCCCTCGTAGACAAGAGCCAGCTAAAATAGGGTATTTGAGTCCAGTGGCTCATCCCGCTTCCTGCTTAAAGTTCACGGTGGGGTAGAATACTTTCCTCTCCACTAATAGCTATAAATGTTCATCAACTCAGGTCCTTTTTTAAGTCTGTTTTATGAGCATGTCACAGTAATGTAGACACTTGCAATGCTGAAATAGTTACTGGACCACCAGTAATTACATAAATCACTGGATCACATAGGTGTTAGGAAATGCCCATCACATTAAGATTGCTATTACTACCAGCCTAGCTGCTTGGTTTTCTCAGTCGTTCCTGGTTTGTGATGCAGAGCCAATCCTCTCCCTCTTTTAGCATCCAATCCTGATCCTGGGCTGGATATTTAAATGGGCACTGTAATTTCAAAAACAGGCATATAAACTTCCTATCATTGCATCATTAGCTATTGCTACACCATTGGACCCCCAGAGGTTATGAGGCCACTGAGCCGCTAAGGATTACACATTCCCCTATGCCACCGGGCCTACCTGGCCATAGAAAAAAAACAACATGTAATTTATTAAGGTAAGTGCAAGATAGGAACAACATTCAGTTTCACAAAAGTACTTCTATAACATAGGCTTCTATGGGCTCCAGCAGGTGAGGGGGCCTGTAGACCCCCAACTTTAATCTTTTGTAGACAATAGATCGCTATAATAGGGTGTTTGAGTCCAGTGGTTCATTCCACCTCCTGCCTAAAGTTCACAGTGGGGCAGAATACTTTCCTCTCCACTGATAGCTATAATTCTTCATCAATTCAGTTCCTTTTTTTAAACTTGTTTTATTGAGCCATAACAGAGTATATAACATAACATATACAGCACGTCCCTCTTACAAAAACAACAGTTGAGGAAGTACATCATGAATAATCAACATCAATCAAGAGAAATCGCACAAGTAATTTATACATCACCTGGGTCAAAGGCGCACATCAACACTGCATAAGTATCTGTGGGGGGGGGGGGGGGTCAATGGAGGAGCCTAGCGTATTGGGAGAAAACATTTGAGGTGTGAAGGTCACCGTGGTTCCCATACCTTCATAAATTTGTCAAGACACTTACAGTGATTATAAACCATATTTTCATATGGTATAGTTTTATTAACTAATGATCTCCACTGGGAGATTGTGGGTGGCTGGTCTCCCATCCAATGAAGAGCAATCACCTCTCTTTGCCAAAAAAGGGTTTTTCTAAGGAGAATTCTAGTATGGTGAGGCCAGTGCTCTTTTTCCAGAACACCCAACCAGCAGACCTCTAGAATTAAAGGCACCGGTGGCGCTACAAAATCAGACAAAAGCCATGTAACTTCTTCCAAAAAAGTCCGAAGATAGGGGCTTTCTCAAATCGGATGCCAAAATGCCACAGTAGGACTATGTCATCTATGGTATCTGAAGTGGGCAAGACGTTTCATTTTGAACAGTCTTTTAGGGTATAACTAGCACTGGCGAACTATCAGTTTATTATTCGCTGAAGGAGAGACATACAAAGGAGACTCAAGAGCCTCACTCCAATTCTTAGCCATAAGCAAAGAAATGACTGTTTTTCATATCGCCTCAATTAAAAGAAGTCAAGCAGTCAACTCGGTTCCCAGTAAATAGGTGTATTAAACATATATAATTCCATTGAGACCTTGTGTTTTAAAGATCCCAATCAAAGGATTTAGCCCCATTATTGGGGAATTGTGATTGTAATGCATGTTTAAGTTGGAGAAACTTCTAAAAGACTGCACAGGGAACTCCATACCTCTCCTGCAATTGAGTAAATGATAGAAGAGATCTATCAGTGTAAATATCCTTCAGGCAAACAATACCATTCTCCAACCAAAATCCAGCACCCTCCAGATCAGTTAGATATATAAACATAGGGTTCTCCCATAGCAGGATATGATCTATCAAAACTCTGTAGACTGCTTACTCTCTGACTGCTTTCCAAATCTCGTTGGCCACCTTGTGTATGGGGATCAACCGTCACGGAAACAATGTCGGCTGCTCAAGAACTGGCCACAAAATAGATAACCCGAGATGTTGGGCCATTAAATATTCAGAGTTTAGTAGGGTGTCATTTGTTGTCCAGTGACCCAGATACTATAGTTGATCAGCAAGGTAAAACAAATAGAAATCCCCATAACAGCACCACCAAGCCGATTTGAGTCCCGGAAGACAGAGAGTGACAGTTTATGTCTGGCGGAACCCCATCAGTTCAGTTTCTTTTTATGTCTAAATGATGAGAGTGTCACAGGAAGGTATAAGTTGACACTTGCAAAGCTGAAATGGTTACCGGACCACTAGCAATTACATAAATCACTGGATGACATAGGTTTCCAAATTTACTGGATGACATAGGTTTACAAAATCATTGGATTATTAGGCTTTGCTATGTGATTGGACCACCAGGGCTTATGAGGCCACTGAACTACCAAGGATTACACATTCACTGAGCCACCATAAATTATCAGGCCACAGGGCCAGATTATAGACAGGGCACAAGGAGCAATCACCTACAGGCCTCCAACATCTAAGGGATTCCACCACCTTGCCCTTTCAGCACTTCCCTGATACTTATATAGATATAAATATCATGGTGCTTGTGCAGTATACTGTGACTTGTAGTTACTCAGAAGCCAGGAATTTATAGGATGAAAAAGGTACAACTTAATAAATTGAGAGAATCCCTACAAATGTTTTTGCGCAGGGGCCTCCACCATCACTGATCCGGCTTTACCTGGCAGCTGGAATGGAAGGAATTGCAAAATGCAACCAACAAAAATTACAAAGTCACTAGATGATTAGGGTCCATCAAACCACTGAAGCATTTACATTTTGTTGTTTTGCACTACTCTGTCCAACATTGTAAAGTATAATTTGCTCCTTGGCTCTAGTAGTGGATGGCACAGTAGAGGCCTCATGCACCTCTATAGCAGCCTGGTGCTCTGCATGAGGCCTAATGATAATAATAATAATGAAAAAAGTAAAACATTTTTATATGCAACAGCAAACTGCCTTTTCAGGAAAGAAAAACTCCTGTCCATAGAAATTGAATGTACTCTTTTATTGCCCACAGCACAAGCAGCAGAGATGACTTGCCGGAGGCATATTGCTAATTTAACACTGAAACAGAGTTTGGTTTCTTCAAAGTCACTTGCAATCTGTTAATTTTTTTTTTATTGACATCAACAAAAATGTCTGAATGATTGAATAAGTGCCAATAAAACCAAATGTGCAAAGGTGTTAAAATGTTATGTAGGAATATGCAGAACCTGTAAAATGATACAGGGTTTTAAATGAATTTTTAGGAATTCTGTCCTGTGTCAAGATATAACTTAAAACCTTGAAAAATGAGGTAGGATAGGATATACAGTAAATAGCAGAAATTCTCTGTATTTATGTTGGTATGCCCGATTTTACTTTTTACATGTGTTTTGAAGTCAGTGGAGAAAAACGGAGGCAAAGCGGTGGATGCTATAGTTTAAATATAACCCTAAACAAACGCAGTTCCCATAAAACAAATGTGAATACGATTTCCACAAGATTTTCACAAGTTTCATTCACATTATGTGCCTTTGTTTCCCCTAGGTGGCGCTCCAGGAAGAGGAGGGATCAGTCCAGCCACTATATACAGTGGCATAGCTATCGGGGTCGCAGCGGTCGCGGCTCCCCACATGTCTATTAAAGGTTACTATAGTAACTGGGGTCTATGTAATAAACTGCACGGGCCCCTGTTTCTATAGTAACAATATACTTACACTCCTCGTTCCCGAGCGCAGCAGACTTCTTGACGTTTTCCCGTGTCATTAAGTCACGATGCAGTGCGCCGCACACAAAGTCGCAACGCTGTGTGGTGTCAGGATCTCAGCTGCGCCAGGAGCTGAAGAGGAGGGTGAGTCTAACATTACTGTCTGCTGGGGCCCTGTATCTAAGCCTACCATATGGTAGGCTTAGATACAGGGCCCATCAGACAGGATCACACATGATATGATTCTGTCTGCTGGGTCCTGTATCTAAGCCTACCACACGTGTTACTAATGTTTTTTTTTGTGTGTCTGTACTTTTTTTTACAGGTTCAGTTGCTGTACTACGTCGGATTCGTGGACTACTTCGATGACGACTTATTTTATTTTCGATAAAATGGTTAACGAGGATTGTGTGTTTTTTTTATTTCAATAAAATATTTTTTTTTATGTCCTTTTTACATAAAAAGATGGTTGGGTACTGGATCATACCTGGCACCCCTGATGATGGTGGGTACCAGGGAAATAATGGGGGTTAGTGTTAGTCTTTTCACCGGCGCTTATTAAGCCCCGCCTTAGTAATGGATGCTGTCAATCAGCCAGCGGCTATTACTAAGGTAGAAGTAATAGAGTTTAAAAAAATACAAGGACTTAGAAAAAATATTTTATTTAAATAAAAAAAAGCACACAATCCTCGTTAACCATTTTATTGAAAATGAAAAAAACGCCGAATCATTCCAACAACCGAACCTGTCTCTGTAAAAGTAAGTTAAACTCAGAGAACAGAAATTGGATGCATCGCTGATAAGGGTAAAAAGGAAACTTTTTCCAAGTTTTATTTGATCATTTAAAAGCAAAATCGTCAGGATAATATCCTAGTACAGAGGGAGGTTCAATGGTGTAGATAGCCTACACATTTCAGACGCCTCCTGCCTCCTTACTCATGGCTTATGCTCTAGAAATCAATGCCACAGTGGCAAAGATTTCAAGCTTCTTTGTCTCTATCTCCCCCAATCCAACAAAATGTCTGGCAGCTCCTTCTACTATGTATGTCCCTGCACAACCCCCCAAGGAAATCTCTGGCAGATTTTTTTTTATGTGCAATTTCACCCCCAAGGAAATCTCCCTCTGTTCTCTCTCCTATGTGCACCCCCTTCCCTAATCTGAAGTTCAATAGCCACGGTCTCTCCTATGTGCACCCCGTCCCCCAAAGCTAGTGTTCAGTAGCCACAAACTCTCCTATGTGCACCCACCTGAAGCTAGTGTTTAGTAGCCACAATCTGTCCTATTTGCACCCTCCTCATCTAAGATGCTGATCAGTAGCCGTGGTCTCTCTATATCCCCCCCTACCCTAAGCTGGTGTTCAGTAGCCGCAGTCTTTCCTATGTGCACTCCCTCCCCTAAACTGGTATTCAGTAGCCATGGTCTCTCCTATGTGCACCCTCTCCGAAGCTAGTGTTCAGTAGCCACAGTCTCTCCTATGTGTGCACCCTTCCCTAAGCTGGTGTTCAGTAGTCACAGTCTCTCCTATCTGAACCCCACTCCCCTAAGGTGGTGTTCAGTAGCCACTGTCTCTCCAATTTGCATCCCTCTTCCCCTAAGCTGATGTTCTGTAGCAATGGTCTCTCCCATGTGCGCCCCTTCCCCTATGCTGGTTTTCAGTTGCGTGGCCCACTGGGTACTTCCTTTCTGATTTTTTTTTATCAGCGCGCCATACTAAAAAGGTTGCCTACCTTTTTGGTAGGGTGTCTTTAGGGCAATTCTTGCTGGGAAAGTATGCAAAATAACTCTCCTACAGATAAAATAAAACTGTCTCTCTTGTGCCATTTGTCAGTTCATGTCTGAACCCTTATAGAGTCTTGAAAAATGACATTGGGTTATCAGCCAAACCAGAGACACCAATCTGTAGCCAACTCTGTTTTGCTAATAGTTGCTCCTCATTAGTATAGTAGGGTTCTGGTTGGCTAGGTGATAAGTAGCGCTGACTACAGATGGGTGTCTCTAGTTTGAATGATTAACTAAGTCATGTTTCATGTCTCATGAAGGGGTCTGACATTAACTTACAGAATTACTTCCTACAGATGGTGCTAGAGAGACAGTTTTCTTGGAGACAGTTTTCTTCCATCTGTACAAGTGTAATCCAAGTACAAGTAGTCAAGATATGAACCTACAGTAAGTTGCACTTTAATAATAATATTAGTGATAGTAATAATAGTAACAACAACAATAATATTTAAAGAAGTTATCCATTCTTATTCATTGTATGATGAAAGGATATGATTTTCTAATTTGCTTTGCAGTTCTAATTCTCACGATTTTCATGATCTCAGCTTTAACCTGTTCACACAAATGGGCGTACCTGAAGAGCTATTATGTATACCTAGTGTTCGCACACCCCACAAATCGAACAGGCAATATTTTGTTTAACACTGTAGATTGGAAGAAGCTCTGTTCAAACCATTAAACACATGTATAACAGGAAGGTCAAAGGGGACTCCATAGTCTATTGGTAATGCTGTATGTTAAGGCATAAGTTACAGTGTCCTATTATTAGCCTAGATATATAATATACCTAGGGTAGTGATTCCCAAAAAGGGTTCTCTGCTTGAGAGGACAGCAGCAAGAACTGTAATTTTTATTATGGATTGCTCATAAATACTTGGCATGGGAACAGGTACAGCAGACAGTAAATCTCTCAAAATATAAAATGATAATGCTTTACATCCCCCTACAGCATACTTCTTTGAGGTAGGTAAGAGAATAGGTGTTCCCTGGCAGTAAAAATATTTTTCGGGTGTTCCTTTATGGCAGGGAATCACTGATCTAGGCTAATGTAAGGGTCTAGTAACATATGCTATAAAGTTAAATAAAATTGTTAGCTGTTATTTTTGGCCGTTAACAGTAGAATTGAAAAGAAAGTATATTAGAAAGTTGCATACGTTTTCATTATACACAAATAAAATAAATTTACATAATACCCAGAAAGCCCCTTTAAGTAAATTGTAATATATATATATATATATATATATATATATATATATATATATATATATATATATATATATTTATATATATATATATATAAAAAATAAAAAATAAAAATATATATATATATATATATATATACACACAAGCTAACTACAATTAGTTTTTGCAGTTTTAACATGAGATGCATGGCAGACTGACAATATTGTACAGGTGGAGTGGCATGGCAGACAGCATTAATTACACCTACGTGGTTTTTACTTTTTGGTCATCATGTACTCGCTTTAGTTTCTGCACTCCTGGATTTATTCCTTTACTCTGTAAAAACATTTTTATATAAGATTTCAATATCATTATCTATTTGGCAAGCAGCCAAAACAATACTGAAAAGTGATTAAGGCTGTAATATACTTTATAACAACATCCCAGCCACAAGATACTTCTCAAATAATTTGCCCTTAAAGTGCCGTTATGAGACACCACAGACACAAATGTTCTGTATAATATCGTGTTCCAAAAACTTTTGGCAGACCGAGCAAAGAACCTTGCAATTGTTTATTAATAGTGGCAGAATTATGATACCATTATAAAAACGTGTTGATTTTGGTTATATGGGAAAAGCAGACACTTGGTAATAAAATTGTGTGTAAATAAACTCAGTTGAACCAGGCTGTTACTGCAGTTTTTTTTAACCCCTTCAGGACTGAGCCTGTTCTGACCTTGAGGACGAAGTCGATTTTTTTCAAATCTGACATGTCTTACTTTATGTGGTAATAACTTGGGAATGCTTTTACCAATGCAAGCGATTCTGAGATTGCTTTCTCGTGAGATATTGTACTTTTTGTTAGTGGAAAAATTTGGTCGATAAATTAGGTATTTATTTGTGAAAAACACCAACATTTTGCGAAAATGTGCATAATTTAGCATTTTTCTAAATTTTAATGCATCTGCTTGTAAAACAGATAGTAATACCACACAAAATAGTTGCTAGCTAACTTTTCCCATTTGTCTATTTTATGTTTGCATAATTTTTTTAATGTCTTTTTATTTTTCTAGAACGTTACAAGGCTTAGAACTTTAGCAGCAATTTCTCACATTTTCAACAAAATTTCAAAAGGCTATTTTTTAGGGACCCATTCAGTTTTAATGTGAATTTGAGGGAATTATATATTAGAAAGACGCCATAAATCACCTCATTTTAAAAACTGCACCCCTCAAAGTATTCAAAACATCAGAAAGTTTCTTAACCTTTTTAGGCGTTTCACAGAAATTAAAGTAAGTAGAGAAGAGTGGGGAAATTTACAAATTACACTTTTTTTGCTGAAATACATTTGTAATACATTTTTTTCTGTAAAACAGAAGGTTTTACCAGAGAAATGCAACTCAATATTTATTTCCCAGATTCTGCAGTTTTTCGAAAAATCCCACATGTGGACCTAGTGTAGTAATGGACTGAAACACTGGCCTCAGAATAAACGGAGCACCTACTGGATTGTTGGACTTCTTTTATTTAGAATATATTTTATGCACCATGTCAGGTTTGAAGAGGTCTTGTGGTGCCAAAAACAGTGGAAACTATTTTGGAAACTACACCCCTCAAGGAATTTTTCTAGGGCTATAGTTAGTATTTTGACCCAACAGGATTTTTTTGCTAAATTTAGTGGAATTAGGCCACGAAAATGAAAATCTTCAATACCCCATATAAGGTCATAAACTGCTGTTTGGACACACAGCGGGGCTTAGAAGTCAAGGAGCCCTATTTGGCTTTTGGAGCTTAAATTTAGCTGGAATGGTTTTCGGGTGTCATGTCGCAAAACCCCTGAGGGACAAAAACAGTGGAAACACCCCCAAAAGTGACCCCATTTGAGAAACTACACCCCTTAAGGAATCTGTCTATAGGGTATAGTGAGCTTTTATACCCCACAGGTCTTTTGCAGAATTTATTAGAATTAGGCCGTAAAAATAATATTAAATTTTTTTCCACTAAAATGTTGCATTTTTTCATTTACACAAAGGATAAAGAAGAAAAAGCCACCTAACAATTGTAAAACAATTTCTCACCATTAAGTACGGCAATACCCCACATGTGGTCATAAATATATTTTTTTTCATTAGAAATTAATTAACCCTTTCAGGACTGATCCATTTTTTGCTTTTTCATTTAAATGTTTCACTCCCCGCCTTCCAAGAGCCATAACTTTTTTATTTTTCTGTGGTGTAAGGGCTTATTTTTTTGCGGGATGAGTTCTAGTTTCTATTGACACTATTTAAAGTACCATATAATGTACTGGCAAACTGAAAGGAAATTCTTTGCGGGCTGAAATTGGAAAAACCTGCAAGTCATCCATTGTTTTTTGGGTTTAGTTTTTATGGCTGTCACTGTGCAGTAAAAACGACAACTAAATTTATTCTGCGGCTCAATACGATTACGGTGATAAAAAATTTATATTGTTTTTTTTATATTTTACTACTTTTACAAAGAAAAAACTATTTGTTTTAAAAAAAAATTTTGTTTCACCACATTCCGAGAACCATAACATTTACATTTTTTTGTCGATTGAGCGGTGTGAGGGCTTATTTTTTGCGGGACGAGCTGTAGTTTGTATTGGTACAATTTTTTGGTACATAAAAATTTCTAATCACTTTTTATTACAATGGTTTGAGAGCTAATGTGACCAAAACCAGCAATTTGGGCGTTTTAAATAATTTCTTTTTTACAGCGTTCACCGTGCATTAAATAATAGTATATTGTAATAGTTCAGACTTTTATGGTTGCAGCAATACCAATTTTGTTTATTTTGTTTATTTTTTTATGTTACTTTAGAGGAAAAATGGGAAAATGGGGGTTTCTTTGGACTTGAAATATATATATTTTTTTACTGATGATAACTTTATTTACTTTTTTTTATTAGTCCCCCTAGAGAACTTGAACCAGCGATCGTTACATTAGTATTGCAGTGTATTGTCATTTTTACAGGCTTCTGTAACAGCGTGATAGCTGTTCCTGTCCGTTAGTCTCGGGTGTCAGCTGTAATAAGCAGCTGACACCTACATCATTTGGAGTGGGCTCAGTGCGTGAGTCCGCTTCATACATCGCCACCAGTAGATGCAGCGGAAGACACGACTTGACTCTCACTGTAGAAGGCTTAGTAGGTGCAGCGGAAGACACAACTTAACTCTCTCTGTAGATACGATAGCACGGGATACAGGGTACAGGCAGCAGGAACGTTTAACACTGGGAACTGGAAAACACTGGGAGACTATTTGCAAGACAAACTTAAGGCATACAACAACGCTCAGGCAAGGACCAAGTGGGCAGAGCCCTTTTTATAGTCCAGCAGCACTCTGTGAAAATTATTGAGTGATGACAGCTTGACGCTTACTGGCCCTGTTACGTCGTGGTGCGCGAAGGGGTTAATGTGCAGCCATCCGAAAATTAGAATTTTCCACTGATATGCCATTTTAGTGCATAATATGTTGTGTCCAGTTTGTGCCACTAAAGATAAATACCTCATAAAATGTTAAGCGTGTACTCCCAGGTATGGCAATGCCATATATGTGGACGCAAACTGATGTTTGGGCAAGCTGTAGAGCTCAGAAGGGAGGGAGCGCCATTTGGCTTTTGGAGCGCAGATTTTGCTTGGTAATAATTCTATATGAGGTTTTACTGGTATTTCAGTTTAGAATGTGGGGGCATATGTAAACTGTGCAGAGTACATCAGGGCATAATAAGGTGGTATAATTATGGGGTAAATAAATAATAATCCACAGATACGTGGCAAGTGTCGCACTGATAAATGGTGCTCAATCTTTTCCGCTTTTGGAAAACTGCACATTTTGTGTCGCCACATTCTGAGCCAGAACTTTTTTATTTTTTCTCCAACTGAGCCGTGTGAGGCCTTATTCGTTGCGGGAGAATCTGTAGTTTTTATTGGTACCTTTTTGGGGTACATGCAATATTTTTCGTTTCAATAGTTTTTATTGAGAATTTTTTAAACATATAAACATTTATACATTTCAAGTATTTCAAGCATACTGAAGATACAAAACATTGAGACATTCAGTCCCGACAAATAACAATAAGAGCATAACAGAAGTGAACAAAAACATTGCAAACCATTCGTATAGTGCACTACAGCTGTATTGTACATTCAATATCCATGTGTATTCATTTTCTTGTGGTCATAACCTTCATTTTTGATATTATTGGAACATTTTATTATTGTTGTTGAGGCCTCATATAATTGTAGAATAAAACCTACTCAAAAAGATTTATAGAAGATACTATTGCACCATGGGGCCCATAAAAGGTTGAATCTTGCGTACGTGGAGTTTCCTAAGGCCATTATTCTTTCATAGGAATATGTTGTGTTAATTAATGCTATGAGCTCCTCAAGCATTGGGGTTTCTACTTTCTTCCAATATCTTGTGATGACTAGTTTTGCCATTACCAGGATTTTACAAATGAGGCATCTCGCCAAGGAAGGGAAACCCTCTAATTCCAGAAATAATAACGCTACCTGAGGAGACATGATAACTGGATTTTGTATTACTTCTGCCAGTAATCTAAATACTTGGGCCCAGAACCCATCTAATTTGTGGCATTGCCATAGCATGTGGAATAAGGACCCTGTATTTCCACACCCTCTCCAACAGAGAGGCGAAGACTCAGGATATATCTTATGTAGACGGTCAGGAGTGTAGTACCATCTCAGGGATGTTTTAAGTGCTGCTTCAATATGTTGAATGCACGGTAAAGCCTTATGTATGAGCCTGAAAGAAGCCAGCCATGTGGCATCGTTAAACGATAACCCTAAGTCTCTTTCCCATGACTTGTGTAAGTGAGTTTTAGTAAAAGAGTAGTGAGATTTAATCATGTTATATATGGGTTTTAAACCTCCTATCCGTCTGGAGAAGTGAGCAAATAACTTATTGTTACATAAGGCATTTAAATTGCCGGTGGATTCCATGCAATGCTTTATTTGAAGAAATTTAAAAAAGTCAGAGTTGGGTATAGAGAATTTCGACTTTAGCTGTTCAAACGTCACCAATTGTTGACCATCAAGTAGCATGGAAACATCAGTGATGCCACCAGCAATCCAGGACGTTAATTTGAGGTTTGGGATTATTAGCATAAAGAATTCTAAAGGAATATAACTTTTGAGTAACGGACTACAATTTAGCGTGTTGTTCTGAATGTAGGACCAACATTCCAGAGTCGTCTTTGTCAAAGGGGATAGTGGACGTGAAGGTGCCAAATCCCAAAACGTCCCGAAGAGAGTGGTTTTTAAAGGTAAAGGTGAGATATAGGAAGTTTCAATTTGTAACCACTGCTTTCCTGAGTCCATGGCCCACCAACTAGAAATTTGTGCTACTTGGGTGGCGATATAATAACTATGAATGTCCGGTATACCCAGGCCTCCAACCCTTCTATCCTTGACCAACAAATGCATGGCAATTCGGGGGTGTGTTTTTGACCAGACAAATTGGGAGAGATTTCTTTGTGTTATCTGAAAAAAACTTTTAGGGAGAGTAATGGGTAAAGTTCGGAATAGGTATAGTAGTTTTGGCAATAGAAGCATTTTATAGGCCGCAATCCGGCCTAGCCATGAAGTTTCGAATTTAAGTAATCTATCTGTGTCTGTCTGGATGTTTTTTATTAGAGGTTCATAATTGGCTGCGTATAGATCTTTATATGAAGAAGTCAAAGTTATCCCCAGATATCGGATGCCCTTCATTTGCCAATCAAAGGGATATTTTGTTTTAAGAAAATGCAATGTGGGCGGGTCCATGTAAAAGGGAAGTATTTGTGATTTCTGCGCATTTAATTTATAATATGATATTGAGCCAAAAACTTTAATGATGTCCATAACAGCTTCTAATGATGATTCTGGATTAGTTAGTGATAAGATAATATCATCTGCGTATAATGAAATAGTGTGTGAAGCCCCACGGCATTGAACTCCCTGAATGTCCATGCAGTTTTTAATATGTTGGGCTAACGGCTCCATGGAGAGAATAAAAATTAGTGGGGATAATGGACATCCTTGTCTAGTACCATTAGTTATTTGGAGCTCTGTAGACAGGATGCCATTAGTGTAGATTTTCGCTGTGGGTGCTGAGTAAAGTGCTCTAATAGCTGTCAAAATGCTGCCCTCAAATCCCATTTCCTCCAAAGTAGCAAATGCGTACGCCCAATTTATTCGGTCGAACGCTTTTTCGGCGTCCAAAGCCAACATCAATGCTGGTGTGGCTCGTGTTTCAATGAGATGAAGTAAATTTACAATCCTTTTTGTATTGTCTGATGCTTGTCGTCCCTTAACAAAGCCCACTTGATCCACGCTCACAAGGGTAGTTAGCATAGGGGTGAGCCTTGCCACGAGAATCTTAGCATAGAGTTTGAGGTCTGAATTTAATAGCGAAATAGGCCTAAAATTTTGGGGGGTATCAGGAGTTTTACCCGGTTTAGGGAGAGTAACAATAGTAGCCATTTGATTTTCCTTTGGGAAGGAACCCTGTTCCATAGTTTTTTGAAAAAATTTGGCTAAATAAGGGGTCAATACAGTAGATAGATTTTTATAATACGAGTTGGAAAGACCATCCGGTCCTGGAGATTTACCGGTTGGAAGGGAGCGTATATTATTCAAGATTTCCAATTCTGTAATTGGGGCATTTAAAGAACTTAGTTGTTCTGCTGACAGTTTGGGTAAGGATGCTTTCCTAATGAAATCTACTATCTCATGTTGAGTAGGGCAGCTAGTAAAGGGGTCATCTTTTAGATTGTAAAGAGATGAGTAGTATTTTCTAAATTGTTCTACTATGTCTCTGGGATCCATACATTTATCTTGTGTGAGAGGATTTTTTAAATAAGGTATTCTTGTCTTCTGGTACTGAGTTTTAAGCCGGGTAGCCAGTAGTTTCCCTGCCTTATCATTCTGTGAATAGTAACGGGCTTTGGTTTTCCTTAAATTTTTCTCATATTCTGACACTAAACAAAGACGTAGTCGTTGTCGGAGTAGTAGCAATTGTGCAGCCCCCTCTGATGATGGAGAGAGTTTGTTTTTTGTGTCTGCAAGGCGTATCTCGTTAGTTAACTGAGACACCTCTTCCAGACGCTTTTTGCGGACCGTATGCCCTAGACGTATAAACGTACCCCTTATATATGCCTTATGAGCATTCCAGAGGGAGGAGATTCCAACATCCGGCGTATCATTATATTGGAAGTATTCGTAAAGATCTCTTTCTATGTCCATTTTATAAGTAGGATGAGATAAAAGATAGGAGTTACATCTCCAGAGGTAATCTGGACTAGTGTCATATTTTCCCATGATCGTCAGAGTGATCGGCGCGTGGTCGGACCACTGTATGCTTTCGATTGTCGTGGCTTTTGATAGGAGGAGTGTCGCCTTATCTACAATGAACATATCAATTCTAGAGTAACTATTATGGACTTGAGAGTGAAACGAATAATCGCGTTCCGATCCGTGTTGCATACGCCAGATATCGTACAGCTCCTCCCCCCAGAACCAATTCCCAAAAGCAGCCCTAGATTGTCTAGGCTGAGACGTAGTGTCCATCCCAGAGTCCATTACAAAGTTGAAATCCCCACACACAATCAGTTTTCCCTGTTTATGTTTAGCAATTATTCTGCGAATCTTTTGAAGGAATCTCAGTTGATGGTTATTAGGCCCATATAATGACAACAAAGAATATTTGACATTGTTAATAGAACAAATTAGAAACACATATCTCCCATTGGAATCTGCGAGCAATTCAATTAGTTGAAAAGCAACTGTATTTTTAACTGCTACCAAAACTCCTCGAGCCTTGGTAGAGTAATGTGACTGAAAGACATGAGGAAATTGAGGGTGCTTAATTCGATGGGCGTCTTTTTCCAAGAGGTGAGTCTCCTGGATACACATGACCTCACAGGCCAGTTGTTGTGCCTCTTTCCACATGTGTGCTCTCTTATGTGGGCTATTAAGGCCATTTACATTTAGAGAACCAATTTTAAGAGCCATCGTATATGTGAGAGTGCTGTTGTGTTTTTGACCATGTCACATCAAGTTGTAGGTCATACTTGGAATGATCCAAAGGAATGTATGTGGATTGACTGTTATACGAGTACAATTGAAACATAGTGGTCTGCACTAGACAAAGAAGAAAATTAAAACAACAAAACAATATCATTCAAATACGTTTGAATAAAGAGAGAGACTGAACTTCAATGAGTTCAGACACAGTGGGGGGAAAACAGTCAACTTGTGGACCGGACTTTTAGGACTCGGGAAAAAACCCCGCTGCTCCACCACCATATAGTGAGTATACCTCAGCGTCGCGGACGTTGTCGGAGGTTTGGCCCCTGCCAGTCATCTTTAATCGTGTGAGGAAGGGATTTTTTCTTAACTCCCGAAGAGGCGTCAGGGATGTTAATACCCCATTTTTGTAGAAGAGATGCACCTTCTTGGACAGTTTTCACCACGTGCATAGAGCCATTTTGGTGGATCAATAGTCGTACCGGAAAGCCCCATTTGTATGGAATGTTGTTGTTTCTCAAAGTTGTAGTGATGGGAGCAAGTTCTCTCCTTAACTGCAGAGTGACGGCGGAAAGATCAGTATAAACAGATATTAACTTGTATGGCTCCGGTATTATCTCTTTATTTCTTACGGCTGTCATAAAGAGTTCCTTGATATGGAAGAAGTGGAACCGAACCAAAACATCTCTGGCCACATCTGTCGATAGGTGTTTTGGTCTGGGAACTCTGTGTGCTCTATCCAGGATCAAATCTCTAGAGGTGCAGTCAGGTAGCAAGGCATTAACAAAGCTTTGGATAAATTGGGTTAGATCTTTTGGGGCTATATCTTCAGGGATACCCCGAAACTTGATATTGTTCCTTCTGGAACGGTCTTCTAAGTCTGCGATTTTTGCTTTGACTTGTGTAATATCAGCTTCTAGATCGAAGTGAGCGTCTATAAGCTCATTGTGAGAAGTTGCAAAGTCCCCCATTTTAGATTCTACGTGTTGTACACGATCTTCCACTTCATGTATTGCGACAGATATGGGCTTGATTAACTGGGCAAACCCTGAGTAAAGAGATTGCTGAAGCGCCTGCAGCATGGTCTTGAGTGTGAGTTCTGTAACAGGGTTAGATGTAGATGGCATATCTGTAAAAAGATCTGAGGATTCCTCTATGTCTCCCTCGGGACAATCTGTCTCCTGGTGTGTTAGGGCAGAATAACCATCCCTTTTTGATCGAGAGGAAGGGCTCCCATATTCCGATGAAGGAGGTGAGGAGGAGAGGATGCCACGTGCGTGGCTTTTAAGATGGCGGCCTCTAGGTTCTGTCATCCCCCTTGTCCCCTTCCTCGGCGTTAGAGCTGCACTCTGTGAGTGCGGGCCAGCTGGCAGTGATCCAGGTGACAGCGCAGGGACGGAGCTGCTGCGGCGAAGTGGAGATCTAAACTGTCGGGGCCCTGGCAATGAGGTGAGTGGATTTGTGCGTTGTTCGGTGTCGGCGCCATTTTGGGCCGTCTGTCGGTCATTTGGAAAGTAGAAATCCAGCATTTTCGCTGGTCTACTCACCGACTTCTTATGTCTAGGCATGCCTGGCAGGATTCCCTCTCCGGTGCAGCAACGGCGGGATGTATTAGCGGTCTTTGTTGCTTGTGTGTCGCTTATATGTGGTGAGGCAGCACGGAGCTAGGTTCTCACGCGTCCATTCAGTCCGGCAGCCAAGCCACGCCCCCTACATGCAATATTTTTGATCACTTTTTATTCCATTTTTTGGCAAGCAAGGTGACCAAAAACCATCAATTCTGACAATGTTTTTTATCCTTTTTTTTTACAGTGTTCACCGTGGTCTATAAATGACAATTTTACTTTGTTCTGCGGGTTGGTACGCGTCCAGCTGTCATCACTCAATAATTTCCCCAGAGTGCTGCTGGACTATAAAAAGGGCTCTGCCCACTTGATCCTTGCCTGAATGTTGTTGTATACCTTAAGTTTGTCTTGCAAATGGCCTCCCAGTGTTTTCCAGTTCCCAGTGTTACCCGTTCCTGCTGCCTGTACCCTATATCCCGTGCTATCGTATCTACAGAGAGAGTCAAGTCATGTCTTCCGCTGCATCTACTAAGCCTTCAACAGTGAGGGTCAAGTCGTGTCTTCTGCTGCATATACTAAGCCTTCTGCAGTGAAAATCAAGTTGTGCCTCCGCTACTGTCTACATTGCCTCAGGTACCCGTTCTGGACTATAGACATTGTTTTGTACCTAGTTGGCCAGCTGCTATCCCGCTATGCGGTACGGCCCAGTGCGTCCACACCCCGCGCCGTGACAGTACGCTCAGGCCATGGACCCCGCTGGTCAATTCAAGGGCATGTCACCCTCCCAAGCCATGCAGGTGGACCTGCAGGATCTGCGAGCACGACAGGATCAACTCCTTGTGGCAGTAGACTCCATGTCACAGCAGCTTGGGGCGCTAGCTACTTCCTTCACTGCTCCTATTCAAGCTCCTCCAATCGACCCTCCTGCTACACCTCCTGGCAGTTCCAGTTCGGATCCTCGGTTCTCGCTGCCATTGCCATCTCGGTTCCATGGAGACACAAGTTTGTGCAGGGGGTTTCTGAACCAATGCCATATCCACTTCACTTTGCACGCCCAAGCATTCCCTTCTAACGGAGCCAGGATCGCCTTCATTATATCTCTACTTGCCGGCAAGGCCCTGGCGTGGGCGAATCCAATCTGGGAACGACAGGGACCCGAGACCCGAGACTTCCAGAAGTTCGTGCGGTTGTTCCGTACCGTATTCGAGGAGCCTGGACGATTCTCGTCGGCAGCCACTTCTATCTTTAACCTTCGTGGGCGAATACACCATCCAGTTCCGCACCCTGGCTGGAGAATTGTCCTGGAACAATGAGGCCTTGGTATCATCCTTCTGGCAAGGCCTTTCGCCCGAGATCAAGGACGAATTACTGCACGAGATCTACCAGCTGCCTTGGACGACCTGATTCTGCTTGCTACTCGAGTGGACATAAGGCTCAGGGAGAGATCTCAAGAGGTTCGACAGGAGAGACGGCTTCCTAGACTGGCACCCAACTTCCAGCAACCCCTCTTGCCTTCTTCTACTCCTCCACCCGAGGTTCCGATGCAGGTGGATCGGCTTAAACTGTCCTTTCAAGAGAAACAGCACAGGCGCACCTCTAGACTCTGTTTATATTGCGGCCTCGCTGGCAATGCCGTGCGTCTGTGTCTTCAGAAGCCAAAAAGCCCCAACGCCTAGGATTGGTTGGAGAGACAACCCTGTGCGATTCTGAATTTAATAGTGAACTCTCCTCCAAGCTGTTCATTCCTGTGACCATCGTTGCTGGCGAGAGACCTCATCCTGTCTCCGCCTACCTGGACTCTGGCTCTGCAGCCAATTTCATCTGCCAGGACCTTGTGGATCTTCTTCAGTTGCACCACTGTTCTGATGGAAAGGCCGTTGATCATTGTCTCGGTAGATGGACTGCCTTTGCCTGACCCAGTTTTCTCTGTGACCAAGCCGTTAAGACTCCAAGTGGGAGTCCTTCACTCTGAACTCATCTCCCTGTTTTTCCTGCCCAAGGCCGTCAACCCCGTGCTGCTGGGGTTGCCTTGGCTCCGTCTACATGCCACGGTCCTGGATTGGAACTCTGGAGAGGTTCTCCAGTGGGGTCCCAAGTGTCTCGACCGCTGTCTGGTGGATGTTCATCCGCCTCAGTCTCCTCCGCATCAGTCACTGGCAGGGTTGCCTCCTTGTTACTCTCAGTTCGCAGATGTCTTTGACAAGAATGAAGCAGAGACATTGCCACCACATCAAGCATATGATTGCCCTATCGACTAAGTTCATGATTCGTCCCCTCCTCGGGGTAGAGTTTTTCCCATATCTTGTGACTCATCAGGGTCATGTCCGCCAGGTGTTGCTTCGATTAAAGGAGAATCATCTTTATGCCAAGCTGGAGAAGTACGTGTTCGAAGAGAAGTCTCTACCCTTCCTGGGCTATATCATCTCTGATCAGGGTCTCAAAATGGACCCTGAGAAGGTAAAGGCTCTCCTGCAGTGGCCACGCCCCCAAGGCTTAAGGGCCATACAACGCTTCCTGGGATTCGCCAACTTCTACTGGCTGTTCATTCCCAACTTCTCTTCTTTGACAACTCCCATTTCCACCCTCACTAAAAAGGGTATGAATGCCAAGGTATAGACTCCAGAGGCTGAAGTCGCATTTGAAACCTGATAAAAGGCCTTCACGTGAGCCTCTATTCTTCATCACCCTGATGTATCTCTACAGTTTTCATTGGAGGTGGATGCTTCCTCTGAACCTGACCTATCTACAGACGGCTCAACGGCTGAATCCTCATCAAGCCAGGTGGTCGCTGTTCTTTGCTCGGTTCCGGTTCGTACTCCACTACCGACCTGCCGACAAGAATGTGAGGGCCGATGCCTTGTCTAGGTTATTTGAAACAGAGGATAATGTGGAGTCCCCACAGAATATTATTGATCCTTCCTGCATCTACTCTGTTAACCCTCTGCAAGTTAGAGACATTCCTCTGGGAAGGACTCTTGTACATCTGGCAGACAGAGGAAAAATCCTTCGCTGGGGTCACAGTTTCAAGCTGGCAGGTCATGCGGGTGCCCGTAAGACCCGAGACCTAATTGTCCATCAGTTCTGGTGGCCCATGCTGCCCAAAGACGTCATGGACTTTGTCTCCTCCTGTACGGTGTGCGCAGCAAACAAAGTTGCCCACTCCAGACCAGCCGCTCTGCTCCAACCACTGCTTATGCCCGATGCCCCCTTGCAACATATTGCAATGGACTTTGTCACAGATCTGCCTCTCTCTGCTGGATGCTGTGTGTTCTGGGTGGTGGTGGATCGATTTTCTAAAATGGCTCATTTTGTTCCCCTGACTGGCCTGCCTTCTGCTGCTCGACTGGCCGACCTCTTCGTTCAACACATCTTCCATCTGCACGGCTTGCCTCTGCATATTGTCTCGGATCGAGGGGTCCAGTTCACCTTGAAGTTCTGGAGAGCACTCTGTGGCCTCCTCGGTGTAAAGTTGGACTACTCCTCGGCTTATCATCCTAAGTCCAAAGGACAAGTCGAAAGGGTTAACCAAATTATGGAGATGTATCTGCGGCACTTTGCCTCCAAACGGCATGATGACTGGGTACAGCTGCTCCCGTGGGCTGAGTTCTCCTATAATAACCATACTAGTGAGTCCACTACCTCCAGTCCGTTGTTCATCGTCTACGGTCAACATCCTTGTATACCTCTTCCTGTCTCTACTATGTCCCAGGTGCCTGCAGCTGACTCTACCTTCAGGGACTTTCTGCAGATATGGCAACAGACACGATCTTCTATTCATGTGGAACACATGAAGAAAAAGGCAGACACTAGAAGATGAGAACCTCCCCAGTTTCTTCCAGGTACGAAGGTCTGGCTGTCTTCCAGGAATTTCCGGCTGAGGGTGCTGTCTTGCAAGTTTGCTCCCAGGTTCCTCGGACCCTTCGAGATTCTGCTACAGATCAATCCTGTGTCATACAAGCTTCGGCTGCGTCCTACCCTCAAGATCCCTAACTCCTTCCATGTCTCCTTGCCGAAGCCCGTGGTCCTGAACCACTATTTCAGGACTCCTAGTTCCGCAGTGGCTCCTGGCGGTTCATCTGGGAATTTTGAAGTGAGGGAGATCCTGGCCACCAAGAAAGTGGGAGGAAGGACGTTTTATTTGGTGGATTGGAGGGGATTTGGTCCAGAGTAGAGGTCTTGGGAGCCAGAGGAGAACATCGATGCCCCTGTCCTCATGAAAAGATTTCTCTCCCGCTATGGCCCCAAGAAGAGTAAGAGGAGGGATACTCTAACGTCTATGGCCGAGGGCCGTCGCTCAGACTTACCTTCTGACGGCCCCGGCCATGGACATCTGTGTTTTCGGCGACATCTCCCTCCTGGGAGATGCCGGTACTCACTTCCTGGGCCTGAGACTGTTTCCAGCAGAGTGCGTGCGCCCACGCGTGCACGGCCTTAAAGGGCCAGTATGCGTCCAGCTGTCATCACTCAATAATTTGCCAAGAGTGCTACTGGCCTATAAAAAGGACTCTGCCCACTTGATCCTCGCCTGAGCGTTGTTGTCTCCTTTAAGTTTGTCTTGAAAATGGTCTCCCAGTGTTTTCCAGTTCCCAGTGTTACCCGTTCCTGCTGCCTGTACCCTGTATCCCGTGGTATCGTATCTACCGAGAGAGTCAAGTCGTGTCTTCCGCTGCATCTACTAAGCCTTCTACAGTGAAACTCAAGTTGTGCCTCTGCTACTGTCTACATTGTCTCAGGTACCCGTTCTGGACTATAGACATTGTTTTGTACTTATTTGGCCAGCTGCTATTCCGCTATGCGGTACGGTCCAGTGGGTCCACACCCCGCGCCATGACATACACAGACTATATAGAACTATTCCAGTACATTATAGTTTAATAAAGCTTAAATATAAAAATCATTGGGATGAAAAAAATATATTTTCAAAATGTATATACCAACGGTAAGAAAGATTTGTAAAGCATTACAATAAACACCATAACATTTTTTATTAGTCACAGCAAATAATATAAATATTTGGTATCCGCTTAAATTTCGCAACCTATAGAATGTTACCCACCTTTCCCCAATTTACCCATGATCTCCCGCTTGCAGTCGCGGCTTGCCTACTTTCAGCCTTGGCTCTCCTGCTTCCAGCCACGTTGAGAATTTTATCATTTAATTTTAAGGTTATGTAAGGGATTTTGATCTTTGTATCGGAAAAAAGAAGCTCTAACCACTAAAAACACAAATATTTAACAGAAGGAGCACCTTCCATATATTAAAGGGGTTTTCCAGCCACTAAAAATTTATGGCCTATCCTCAGGATAGGCCATCAATAGCTGATGGTTCGGGGTTCGGCTTTTGGGACCCCTGCCGTTCAGCTGTTTTGAAGGGGCCGCAGTGCTCGTACGAGTGCTGCTTCCCCATTAGTTCTTCTTGCTCACTGTGAGTCGTCGACACGCGTTTAGAGGCGATTCACAGGAATTGCAGCCTTTTCTCCCATTCACTTCAATGGGAGAAAAGGCTGCATTACCTGTGAATCACTGCTAAATGCGTGTTGATGACTCACATTGAGCAACAAGAAATGAAGGGAATGCAGCGCTCGTACGAGCACTGCGGCCCCTTCAAAACAGCTGATCATCGGAAAGTCGGACCCCGGCCCATCAGCCACCATCCCGAGGATAGGCTGTCAATTTTTAGCGGCTGGAAAACTCCTTTAAGAATTGAATCAGCACTGAATGTTGGACCTCAAATAGTCACTGGGGGGGGGGGGGGGTGTGGGAGTCGAATAAGCATTCTACGCTAGTTTTTTGGCATTGTAAAGTTGCAATTTTTGTTTTGCGCAATAGAGCATGGGACTTAACAGAAACGGGCGTAAATTATAGTGGAAATCTACACCATCTCATAGCTAGCATAGATTTCCCTTTCTGGTGCACGTACAGCCAGAGATTAACCTAATTTATTAAGAGGTGAGCACCTCTTAATTACAATAGGGGCATTTTACTCCAGCACTCTTTATCTTAAGACTGGCAAATAAAACACAATCTTTAATAAATTTCCCCCAAAGTGTGAAAAGGTGGAGATTCAAATTTTGGTTTACTCTTTAATGACTTAAAGAGACTCTGTCACCACATTATAATTGCCCTATCTCCTATATAAGGAGACGGGCGCTATAATGTAGGTGACAGCAGTGCTTTTTATTTAGAAAAACGATCTATTTTTACCACGTCAGGAGCGATTTTAGCTTTATGTTAATTACTTTCTTAATGACCAACTGGGCGTGTTTTTACTTTAGACCAAGTGGGCGTTGTGGAGAGAAGTGTATGACGCTGACCAATCAGTGACATACACTTCTCCCCATTCATTTAGTCAGCGCATAGTGACACTGCGTTGTTCACTATGTGCTGTCTTATACTGACATATTAACGTTACTGAAGTGTTTAGACAGTGAGTAGCTTCCAGCCAGGACGGGATGTCTATTCACAATCCCGGAACATCGTTAACGTTTCTATGGTACTTACAGCAGAGCAAGCGTAATCTCGCGAGATCACTCTGTAAATGACAGGTTACAGCGAGATTACGATTTGCTCTGCTGTAAGTACCACAGAAACGTTAGCGAAGTGTCCTGGCTGGAAGGAATGTCTACTCACTGTCTGAACACTTCAGTAACATTAATATGTCAGTATAAGACAGCACATAGTGAACAACACAGTGTCACTATGCGCTAACTAAATGAATGGGGAAAAGTGTATGACGTTGATTGGATCTTTCCACAATGCCCACTTGGTCTAAAGTAAAAACACGCCCACTTGGGCATTAATAAAGTAATTAGCATAAAGCTAAAATCGCTCATAACGTTGTAAAAATAGATCGTTTTTCTAAATAAAAAGCACTTCTGTCACCTACAATACAGTGCCAATCTCCTTATGTAGGAGATAGGGCACTTATAATGTGGTGACAGAGTCTCCTTAAGTATGTCCAATGGTTTTATCAGTAATATTGCTGTAAGTATAATATGAATAATTTGTAGTAATTTTATAGTAATGTTATATATATATATATATATATATATATATATATATATACACACAAGTTCACTTTTATTTTTAGTTATTTATATTTCTTGTTACATTTTTAATAAAGTCTGTGGTATGTTTGCTGACTTAAATTTAACTGCTTGTCCCCGTACGTGAAGAACAAGATGCTTCTTATGCCCCTTTAAACTGAGTTTTATTCATGAAGTGCTTTTCCCTGCTGTCGTTGTGATGGAAACATGTTGTGTTTTTGGTGTTTGTTGCACCCTTAAACATGGCTTCACTTCAGGAAGGTCACGAAAAGCACTAAACAATATGATCTGGCGTCTGGCTTGTTGTTTTGTGCTCAGTCAGAAATGTTCTACATGTTATCCCAGGAACATTAAACTGCTATAACTTGCTCAATAAAGAGAATCATTATGGCATTGCTTAAACATTTTCTACGATGTCCTTGAATCCAGATACAATATTAGCATGCGCGTCCAAATTAAAATTAGTTCTTATGCTAATTTGATTATCGCATAGTTATTTTTATTCCCTTGTACAAAAAAATAAATACATTTTTTCTTGCATATTTAGTTTAGTGGCTAGAATGTATCCACCTCATGCAGGTCAGATATATCCGAAATGTCTCTATGAATGTGAAAACTCTGCCTAAGCACTATCCAGTTTATCCCGCTAACTTAACATCTGATTATTTACTGCATTTCCGTATACTACTAATTTCATACTACCAGATGTCCTATTTTCAAGCTATTATCTACCACACACGGCATCTGGAGAAGCCCAAATTGTCTACATGTACGGTAGCTGTAGACAAACTTATTGTCAATAATAAAAAAAAATAGATTTAGGGATGAACTGGTCCTTTTTCTGGTACGGATGTAGCCATCTCTAGATTGACTTTTAAAAAAGTCAAGATAAGGGTTCTTGCCACTGTGTATTTAATGCGTTAAAAGTCAAGATAAAGACGGCTACATCTGTACGTGCATGAAATGTAGAGATAAAGTATAATATTTCCTATGAAGTTACAGATACACCTGTTCAGGACACAAATATGATACACTATAGAGGCAAAAAGTATGGACCCTCTTTAATTATTTTGATTTGAAGGGAATTTGGTTCCTTTCTAATGTTTATACAATAATGTTAATATTTCTTAGGATTCGTACATGGATGTATCTAAAGCTGTAGTAGCCTTAGCAGTTGCTCCAGGGTACGAAGGCCTAAGAGGACCACTTAGGTGCAAGAACGTTGTTCCTTTTTGTGAAAAGACTTTGTTTGCTTTTTTCTGTCTAGCACTAATTTGTAGGTTCTCCTTTGTGCAGGTGATGTGCTTTATGGCAATACTATTTTTTGTCTGTTAAAAATATTTATGTTACCCATGCTGTGGTGGGGGACGATCCCTGGATTTGGTATGGGTCCCTTAAATTCTAGTAATGTCCCAGGATTTGTGGTACTGTAATACTGCAATAGAACAAAAAGAAAAAAAATTACAATAGTGATAGTTCAGTTAGAATTAAATTAACTTCTATGTTTTCACCAAGTTTTATTTCCTGGCAACCATTGGAACTAGTTTACTGCTCAGTGAGGGACTCTTAAATCATCCCTCTGGGAATGTAAAAACAAGAGAGAACTTTAGACACTGCTGAACGACCACATGGGAGATAATTATATAGAGGAGTTTTGATTGATTTCACTGCGTCTGAACATTCATAACCTTCATCCTTTTATTGGGAGAACTGGAACACTATTACATATCTGTGGGAAGCAATTTATCCAAATATTGACAAAATATATGTACATACTGTGTACTGATATATTGTTGCTTATTTATCTTAAGCATTTGTTCTTACTCCCAACTCGACTATTTATTGGCATAAATACATACAATTTATGTAATATCAATAGGATAAAAACACTACTGGATAGAGTTATTTCTTATAGATACAGTAATCAATAAAAATACCATGATAATCAATCCAAATACACGAAACACTATTTTGCTTGGTAGTCTGCTTTTTTGATTCAAATAAAGGATATATATACATATACATACTCCTCAATATTGAAATTGCAACACCAAGATGGGCAAGCCGGAAGCATTTAGATGAGGTAGCACTAAGATCTGCAAGTGATAAAAGATAAAATGATAACATTTTCAAGCACCTAGATCCAATCTGTGGAATGTGGAAGGAGCATAAAAGCCAGATTAAAAGCAAAGTTTTTTAGCCACATGAAACCTCAAAAATTGGATCAAGTGGTGTGGCATGATTGTGAGATGCCTCCCGTTCGTCGACGTGCCAGTTATCGCCACTTGTCGCAAACTGAGAATCACAAAATCCTTGAACTGAGAGACCTTGGTTTATTAGTCTGGCAGATCGCTACGCTCCTAGTCCCAGATGTCAGCACTGTTCAACGTTGAGTTTCCCGGAGGTTGGGAGGACAACAACGAATGGGAATGACAGCAAGAGGTGCGTGGAGGCCAACCTCTGCACGGACGGATCATCTGATTAGAAGAATAGCACGTAGTGATCTATTCTGTACTGCAAGTGAAATTGGACATCACATCCCAAGCCTAGGGCAGCAACCAGTGTCGACGCAAACCATGAGAAGGCGTTTGCATGACATTGGACTACGAGGCAGACATCCAGCAACAGGTGTTTTATTGGCCACACGCCAGCACTCTCAAAGGATATCATGGTGCACGGCAAGACGACAATTGAGGCTGGAATGAAGGTCTATTCTCTTCAGCAATGAGTCCACTTTTGTCTTGGACACAATGATAATTGGAGATTGGTCTGGAGACCACTTGGGCAACGACATGAAGTGGCCTTGGCAAGGGAACGTCACACAAGTCCTACTCCCGGGATTATGGTTTGGGGTGGCATAATGTACTGTAGCTGGACCCTCTAGTCTTCATTTCAAGTACACTAACAGCTCGGTGTTACATTGATTTGGTCGTGGAACCAATGGTATCGCCATTTCTCCAAAATGTCCCAGAAGCTGTTTTTCAACAGGACAACGCCAAGCCTCATGTTGCTTGTGCTACTGTAAGCAGCTAGCATGGCCTAAACATGCCACCATGGCCTGCAGCATCTCTGGACTTGTCTCCTATCGAGCACATCTGGGATGTCACTGGTCGGCAATTGCAAAGGGAGCTGCCAGCAGTCAATCTTGATGATTTGCGTGCCGAAGTGCATTTAACATGGCGCAACATTTATCAGACAACCATTAATGACCTCATTCATAGCATGCCAAGGCGTGTAAGTGCGTGTATTTCTGCGTGTGGCGCTTGTACTCGATACCTAAAAATTGAATCAATCCTGTGATTTCCACAATTCCAAAACTTTTCCTTCTTGGTGTTACACACACACACAC
This sequence comes from Rhinoderma darwinii, assembly GCF_050947455.1. NCBI lineage: Eukaryota > Metazoa > Chordata > Amphibia > Anura > Rhinodermatidae > Rhinoderma > Rhinoderma darwinii. The sequence continues at coordinate 278,581,376 of NC_134691.1, read as the reverse complement.
ACACACACACACACACACGCACACACACACACACACACACACACACACACACACACACACACACACACACCGTTCAGCCATAATATTAAAACTACCTGCGTAATGTGTAGGTCCCCCTTGTGCCACCAACACAGCTCTGACCTATCAAGGCATGGACCACAAGGCCTCTGAAGGCATTCTGTTTTATGGCACCAAGACGTTAGCTGCAAATTCTTTAAGTGCTGTCATTTTCGCGGTGGGGCCTCCGTGGATTGGACTTGTTTTTCCAGTGTAAATTCCACTGATGCTCAATTGAATTAAGATCTGTGGTGTTTGGAGACCAAGTCAACCCCTTGAACTTTTTTGTCATGTTCCTCAAACCATTCCCAATTTTTGCAATTTTGGCAGGGTGCATTATCCTGCTGAAAGAGGCTACTACCATTAGGGAATGCTGTTGCCTTGAAGGGATGTACTTGGTTTGCAGAAATGCTTAGGTAGGTGGTAAATGTCAAAGTAATATCCACAGAAATTACATTTCCTCTGCTGGGTTACCTACTTCCAATAGTGCATCCTAGTGCGATCTCTTTACCAGTTAAGCAACGCACACGGACCCAGCCATCCACATGATATAAAAGAAAACTTGATTCATAAGACCAGGCCAGTTCTGATGCTCAAAGTGGTGGACAGGGGTCAGGATGGGCACTCTGACTGGTCTGTGGCTACGCAGCCACACACGCAGCAAGCTGTGTTGCACTGTGTGTTCTGACGTCTTTCTTTTATAACCAGAATTAACTTTTTCAGCAATATGTTCTACAATACCTCTTCTGTCGCATCAGACCAGATGGGCTAGCCTTCGCTCCCCATGTGTATCAATGAGAGCCCATGACCCTGTTGCCGGTTCACACGTTGTCCTTCCCTGGACCACTTTTGGTAGGTACCACTGCGTACCGGTATCACTCCAGAAGACTTGCTGTTTTGGAGATGCTCTGAACAAATCATCTAGCCATGCCAATTTGGCCCTTGTCAAAACTGCTTAAATCCGTAAGCTTGCTCATTCTTCCTGCTTTAGAGTCCCAAGGCAAATTTTGGACCTGGGTTGAACCCTCCTGCCCACTTGTTGCTTGAATCTGTGGGCCCAATTGGCGTTGCTAGGGTCTATAAAGATATATGTCCCCTCCCCAAAAAGAAATTCCTATCTATCTATCTATCTATCTCAAAGACAACATAGACAATTTTCTATATATGATAAAATACCTCTAAATAATACAGTCATACAATAAGCAAATAATAACGCTATACAAGAAACAAATATCACCATACTCTTACTGAATGAAACCCAGTATACCAAGGCCAATATTACTAATGATACCACTATACAAGAGACAAATAATACCGCCACACCATGACCACATATTACCACCACACAGTGACTGAATAATACCACCATACAGTTACTGAATAAAACTACTATACCATATAGTGGCACATACCATTTCCACACAGTCAATACAGTACAGGTAAATCCAGTTACGCACAGGTGATGTCTTTTCTGATTTTAGTCGTTCACTTTACCTTTTATTCTTCATCCAGCCCAAACCCCTATGAAGACTTCTTTCAGCCATGACTTGTCTGTGCAGAATTTGCAGTACAAACATCTTTGACTACTCGCTTTTCCAGCACCCTCCACACCTTTTCACCACTCTTTATAAAAACTCTTGCCCCACATAGTAATAGTACGCCACTTTTGTGCAGTAATAGTGCCCCAGTACAGTAACAGTGACCTCTTTAGGCCCTGGGCAGTAAAGGTATGTTCACAGGGCTTCTGTACAAAGCTTAAATGTATGAGGCTGTTTTCAAGAGAAAACAACCTCTGAAAACCAGGCGTTTTAAGGCAGATTTGTCAAACATTTTTAAAGAAGACCTCCAGTGGAAAAACAACTTTCCATGTCTGCAATCTCCACCTGACTGTATACCACACTCTACACTTCTTTTATGTATACTGTTCTTTCTTATTGAACTGCCGCCTTGTCTGTGCTTTAAATAAACCTCCATCTTGAATCTTAGATTTCCCCAGCTTTCTCTTCCTCTCTGTTTTGCTATCAATCCCATGATGCTTCAGCAGAGCATCACATGACCAGCTAAAGACCATTCCATTTCTGCATGCTGGAGGACACTGTGATTATCATTCTTTCCATATTCTCCTAAATAAGCTGAGAAACCATAAGTATACAGGCGGGGAGGCTGCACTATATTCTTCTACATTATACCTGTGTGACAGGAACTTGTCTAAGTATCAGTGGTGGCTGATGATAGAAGTTTCTGTCTCCCCCTGTAGAAAACTAGTGTGGTACAGGAACTGCTGAAGCCTGTGATGGGTGACACATAGATCTCCATAGACTCAAGTAGGGATAGCGTGTCACCGAGCCTAATTCACACTGCTGCTAATCAGCCATCCCAGTCTCATGTATTGACATAGAAGTAGCAAGAAAAATAACAGGTGAGAGAATGACACATGGAATACCATAATGATACACATGGGAAAGTTTAGTTTTGGACGGAGTGCATCTTTAAGTGATTCTTCAAAGTGTTTTTGGCATTGACCATAGGAAATAGTCAAAATCTGCCTAAAAAATGCCTCAAGTGACATGCCCTTCTTTTTTACGCCGAGTTTTTTGAAACAGCAGTGTAAAATTACAACTTGTATGTACTAACCAGCTTTTAACCATTGAAAACAATAGTAAGCTGTTTGCATGGGGTTTTCAAGGCGTCTTTCAAAGCATAATGCAACCATTTTGCTCTCCTTGAAATATGCCTGAAAAAAATTTGTGTAACATACACTTATAGTGCTCCTCTTAGTGCCACACACATAATACTGCCCCAAACAGTAATAATGCTCCCTTTAAGCCTTGTAAAGTAATAGTACTTTTCGTTCCTCACACAGTTATAGTGCACCCACATAGTAACTGTGCCCCTTTGTGCTCCCTACAGTAATGCCTCTCAATTTGCTTTCACACAGTAGTAATGTCCCCCTTTGTACCCCATACAGTATTAATGTCCCCCTTTGTGCCCTCACAAAGTTGTACTCCTCTTCCCCCCCATATAGTAATAGTCCTCTTTTGGGCCCCCTTATAGTAGTTAAGTCCCCCTTCGTGCCCCCATATAGTAGTTAGGTTCCTTTTGTGCACCCATAAGGTAAAAAGTCCCCATTTGTGCTCCATATAGTAGTTATTTCCCACTTTGTGCCTCCATATAGTAGTTAGGTTCCCCTTTGTGCCCCCATATAGTAGTTAGGTTCCCCTTTTCCACATTTAGTAGTTAGGTCCCCTTTATGCCCTCATGTACTAGTTAGGTCCCCTTTGTGCCTCATTTAGTAGCTAGGTCCCATTTATGTCCCCATATAGGATTTAGGTTCCCTTTTTGCCCCATATAGTAGTTATATCCCCTTTGTACCCCATTTAGTAGTTAAGTCCCCTTTGTGCCCATTATAGTAGTTAGGTCCCCCTTTTCCCCCATTTAATAGTTAGCTCCCCTTTATGCCCTCATGAAGTAGTTGGGTCCCCCTTTGTGCCTCATTTAGTAGTTAGGTCCCCAATACGTCCCCATGTAGTAGTTAGGTCCACTTTTTACCCCATATAGTAGTTAGATCCCCTTTGTGCCTCATTCAGGTGTTAGGTCCCCTTTATGCCCTCATATAGTAGTTAGGTCTCCTTTGTGCTCCCATATAGTAAAGTATGAAAAAAACAAAAACGAACCCAACCTCCTGTTCCTAAGACGAGCAGCCGGGTCCTCTTCCTGTTGTCTGGTGCAGGCGGCAAGATGTTGTGACGTCTTTGCGCCACTACTAAATGGGGAAAAATCCCCATTTAGTAGTTAGGTCCCCTTTATGCCCTCATGTAGTAGTTAAGTTCCCTTTTATGTCCCTATATTTCAGTTAGATTGCCTTTTTGCCCTCATATAGTAGTTAGATCCCCTTTGTGCCCCATATAGTAGTTAGGTCCCCCTTTTCCCCATTTAATAGTCAGGTCCCTTTTATGCCCTCATGTACTAGTTAGGTCCCCCTTTGTGCCTCATTTAGTAGCTAGGTCCTTTTTATGTCCCCATATAGGAGTTAGGTTCCCTTTTTTTCCCATATAGTAGTTATATCCCCTTTGTACCCCATTTAGTAGTTAAGTCCCCTTTGTGCCCATTATAGTAGTTAGGTCCCCCTTTCCCCCCCATTTAATAGTTAGCTCCCCTTTATGCCCTCATGAAGTAGTTGGGTCCCCCTTTGTGCCTCATTTAGTAATTAGGTCCCCAATACGTCCCCATATAGTAGTTAGGTCCCCCTTTTCCCCATTTAATAGCCATGTCCCCTTTATGACCTCATGTAGTAGTTAGGTCCCTCTTGTGCCTCATGTAGTAGTTAGGTCCTTTTTATGTCCCCATTTAGTAGTGAGATTCCCTTTTTGCCCTCATATAGTAGTTAGATCCGCTTTGTGCCCCATATAGTAGTTAGGTCCCCTTTGTGCTTCCATATAGTAATTAGGTCTCCTTTGTGCTCAAATACAGTAGTTAAAGTATGAAAAAATCAAAACCTCATCTAACCCTGTTCATAAGATGTGTGACTGGGTCCTCTTCCTGTTGTCTGGCACAGGCCGCACAATGTAGTGACATCTTTGCGCCACCTGTGCCGGGACGCTGGTGTCCTCAGCGTCATTTCAATTTCTAGTAGGCTACAGGGCTAAAACAGCATGTGGCATACAAGGGTAAGTGGTGGGGCAGGGAGACCCCTGTAACTGCAATCGTTACACCCCTGTTCTGCTTCCAACACAACTTTAAGAACGAAATGTTCACTTTGCCTAATATATTCCACGCCTTAACCCCTTAACGCACCATTGTGCAACTACACGCCTTGATGCGCGGGCTGAAGTATGGAGGGGGCTCACGTGCTGCGGGTGTCAGCTGTGCATTACTGTGCATTACTGTGTATCGCAGGGTGCCGATGGTTGTCATGGCAGTCCTGGGGCCTAATGAAGGCCCCCGGGTCTGCCTTCCTTCTTCTTCTGTCAAGCCCTGCCTCTGGCCTGTAAAAATTACAATACACTGCAATACATTAGTGTTGCGATCTGACTAATAAAAAGTGCAAAAAAAAGTTAAACTAAGTTTTAGTAGTAAAAAAAATTTTTATAAAGAGTAAACAAAAAGTTGTATGTACCAAAAATGGTACCAATAAAAACTACAGCTTGTCCCACAAAAAACGAACCCTTACACCGCTCAATCGATGAAAAAATAAAAAAGTCATGGCTTTGAGAATATGGTGACACAAAGCAAATAAATTTTTTAACAAATAGCTTTTCCTGTTTAAAAGTAGTATTCACTGTATTAAACGATGTATATAATTGTGCTCCCACAACATAGGAAAATTAGTAGATTCACTGAAGTGATATATGAGTAAAATATAACATTTATTTCATAACTCTCTAAAAACAGGGGTACAATCACCACTGTGAAGACGCCCCACCGTGTGTATTAAAAACGTATTAAACAAAGAAATAACGAGTTCTGATTCAATTTGTGAACCCTCTATAACTCAGTATTTTATAAAGATATCAATTCGGAATCAGCATTTAAACATGGGCATAACAATAGTTTTGACCCTAAAACACACTAGAGTCCGTGATAACCGCACCGGAAACTCCTAATGCTAAGGTATACAAACAATGCTAATGTTCCCTATGCTAAAATTCCTCCTAACAACCGACCCTACGCGTTTCAATACTTATCATCAGGGATCTGTAGCTTGGTCACTCTGGCCAGGATGCCAGCGATATTATTTCAACAGCAGATATTCTGCTGTACACCACGGAAGCATGCTCGCATAGATGTCAGCGGCATTCTTCACTTCGGGACTATGAGTTACTATAAGCACCTAGCTCCTCCCCCTGTTCTCAGCAGCGCTAACCGAACCAGCCAATCAAACTCACCACCCGAATTCGTGACGCCTGTCCATGTGACTCCCGGCCGTCAGCTGACAACCCGGAACCAACATCGACCGCATCAAAACCGAACGCGCAGGCGCAGTAGAGGCCACAGACGTATCGCCCATGCTGCCAGGAACTAACCACTACAAGGAAGGAGTACAACGATGTGAAGAATTTGGATAAATATTGCGGATCAGCTCAAACCCGCAACTGGACTGCCATTGATAAAGCAACTTCCCTGTGAGTACATATTGTGTAAATTAATGAATGTCTACCACACTACGAACTATTATTGAAAACCTGCTAAAAAAGACTTAGCATGTTAGCCCAAAAAATGCAAATAGCTAGCTGAAAAGACACCTGTCATAACAGCCATATGTATATCTGGCTGCCTTGAAAGGATAACAGACAATAAAAGTGCATGTTTAAATAAAACACGCATAATTTGTCTGCTCGTTTAAACCCTCTGGTTGTACGCACGCCAATCTATAAATCCACTGGGCTTCTTTACGCAGAATGAGGTTATCCCAGTCACCTCCCCGTTTGGGAGGCCTTATGAGTTCAATTGCCTGAAATTTTAAGCATTCTGCACGACCCTGATGTTTGGCATGTACGTGTTTGGATATAGGAGTATCTCTAGAATGAATAATATCTCCAACATGCTCTCTGATTCGGCGCCGAAACTGCCGCACCGTTTTGCCCACATAATTCAGTGGACATGGACATGTAATCAGGTAAACCACCCCTGCTGTTTTGCAATTAACAAAATCACGAATGTCGTATTCCACTTTCGTAGCGACACTCCTGAACTTGTTACCTCTTAGGATGAACTCAAAGGCCTTACACCTGCCACATCTATGTGTACCTGGTATCTGTCTATCCAGCCATGTTCCTTTTTGTGTAATGGGGTCAAAACAGCTATGCATGACCCTATCCCTAATGTTTTTCCCTCTCCGGAACGTGATTGAAGGCCATTGGCCATTGGCCTTCAGTCACGTTCCGGAGAGGGAAAAACATTAGGGATAGGGTCATGCATAGCTGTTTTGACCCCATTACACAAAAAGGAACATGGCTGGATAGACAGATACCAGGTACACATAGATGTGGCAGGTGTAAGGCCTGTGAGTTCATCCTAAGAGGTAACAAGTTCAGGAGTGTCGCTACGAAAGTGGAATACGATATTTGTGATTTTGTTAATTGCAAAACAGCAGGGGTGGTTTACCTGATTACATGTCCATGTCCACTGAATTATGTGGGCAAAACGGTGCGGCAGTTTCGGCGCCGGATCAGAGAGCATGTTGGAGATATTATTCATTCTAGAGATACTCCTATATCCAAACACGTACATGCCAAACATCAGGGTCGTGCAGAATGCTTAAAATTTCAGGCAATTGAACTCATAAGGCCTCCCAAACGGGGAGGTGACTGGGATAACCTCATTCTGCGTAAAGAAACCCCATGTATTTATAGATTGGCGTGCGTACAACCAGAGGGTTTAAACGAGCAGACAAATTATGCGTGTTTTATTTAAACATGCACTTTTATTGTCTGTTATCCTTTCAAGGCAGCCAGATATACATATGGCTGTTATGACAGGTGTCTTTTCAGCTAGCTATTTGCATTTTTTGGGCTAACATGCTAAGTCTTTTTTAGCAGGTTTTCAATAATAGTTCGTAGTGTGGTAGACATTCATTAATTTACACAATATGTACTCACAGGGAAGTTGCTTTATCAATGGCAGTCCAGTTGCGGGTTTGAGCTGATCCGCAATATTTATCCAAATTCTTCACATCGTTGTACTCCTTCCTTGTAGTGGTTAGTTCCTGGCAGCATGGGCGATGCGTCTGTGGCCTCTACTGCGCCTGCGCGTTCGGTTTTGATGCGGTCGATGTTGGTTCCGGGTTGTCAGCTGACGGCCGGGAGTCACATGGACAGGCGTCACGAATTCGGGTGGTGAGTTTGATTGGCTGGTTCGGTTAGCGCTGCTGAGAACAGGGGGAGGAGCTAGGTGCTTATAGTAACTCATAGTCCCGAAGTGAAGAATGCCGCTGACATCTATGCGAGCATGCTTCCGTGGTGTACAGCAGAATATCTGCTGTTGAAATAATATCGCTGGCATCCTGGCCACAGTGACCAAGCTACAGATCCCTGATGATAAGTATTGAAACACGTAGGGTCGGTTGTTAGGAGGAATTTTAGCATAGGGAACATTAGCATTGTTTGTATACCTTAGCATTAGGAGTTTCCGGTGCGGTTATCACGGACTCTAGTGTGTTTTAGGGTCAAAACTATTGTTATGCCCATGTTTAAATGCTGATTCCGAATTGATATCTTTATAAAATACTGAGTTATAGAGGGTTCACAAATTGAATCAGAACTCGTTATTTCTTTGTTTAATACATTTTTAATACACACGGTGGGGCGTCTTCACAGTGGTGATTGTACCCCTGTTTTTAGAGAGTTATAAAATAAATGTTATATTTTACTCATATACCACTTCAGTGAACCTTTTTAAAAGTAGTAAAAAATTAAAAAAAAAAAACGATATAAATTTGGCATTGCCGTAATCGTATTGACCAGAAAAATAAAGTTAAGTGGACATTTTTACCACATGGTGAAAGCCGTAAAAAAAAACCCACAAAAAACAGTGGAGGAATCGCAGTTTTTTTCTAATTCTATCCCACAAATAATTTTTTTTTTCAGTTTCCCAGTACATTATATGATACTTTAAATGGTGCCAAAAAAACTACAACTCCTCCAGCAAAAAATGAACCTTCACACTGCTCCATTAACTTAAAAATAAAAACATTATGGCTTTTGGAAGGAGGGAAATGAAAAACAAAAACTGGCTTGGACTTTAAGGGGTTAACAGTTACCATTGACAGGGGATAATCAATGTTATTTACATCACCTGTCAGGGGTTTTAACCGTTTCCCACACTATGACATACACTTAGGGTATGTTCACACGATGAGAGGCATTTACGTGTGAAAAGACAGACTGTTTACAGCTGCCTCGTTTCACACGTAAATGCTCCTCCTCGTAATTTACGAGGCGTCTGAGACGCTCTGAGACGCTCGTAAATCTTGAGCTGTGCTTCATTGAGTTCAATGAAGAACAGCTCAAATTACGTGGCAAAGAAGTGCCCTGCACTTCTTTGCCGAGGCAGTCCATTTACGCGTCGTTGTTTGACAGCTGTCAAACGACGACGCGTAAATAACAGGTTGTCTGCACAGTACGTCGGCAAACCCATTCAAATGAATGGGCAGATGTTTGCCGACGTATTGCAGCCCTATTTTCAGACGTAAAACGAGGCATAATACGCCTCGTTTACGTCTGAAAATAGGTCGTGTGAACCCAGCCTTACATCATGGGAATTGTATAGTTCCTGCAAAATAACGTAATTGTACATGATAGTGATGGCTTAGGCTTGTGCCCACCATCACTTGCAGGTGTCAGCACAGCCGACACCTCGCTCTAACTGCTGATATCATAAATAACTCTGATCCCGGATGTTTAACCTCTTAGATGCCGTGGTCAATGCTGACTGTGGTATCTTAGTGGTTTACAGAGGGAGGGGGCTCCTTCTGTCAGCCCATCGACACTCCTGCAATGCGATCGCCCCCCTTCTAGAGGCAGGTTCCTAATAGGATATCTGTCACCGTTATGTTGACAGACATGTTAATACACCACAATACAGAAGTATTGCAGTGTATTATATCAGTGCTCAAACAATCGCTGAGTCTAGTCCCCGAATTAAAAAAAGGTTAAAGAAATTTTTTCCCCAATAAAAATGCTTTATTATGTAATAAAAATATTACTATAAAAGAGTACACATAATTGGTAACGCTGCATATATGACGACCTGTACTATAATATTATCATGTTATTTAACATGCACGGTATAAAAAACAAAAAACAATGCCATAATTGGTGTTTTTTAATTATCCCGCCTCACAAAAACACTGAATAAAAAAGTCACATATACCGTACAACGGTACTAATGAAAATGTCAACTCATCCTGCAAGAAAACAAGCTCTCACACAGCTTCATCGATGAAAAGTTATGGCTCTCAAAGTATGGAGATGGAAAAATAAATAATTTATTTTTGTGCAAAAATAGTAAAACATTAAAAAAAACATATACATTTTTTATCGCCATAGTAATACTGACCCACAGAATAAAGTTAACATGGATTTATACCTCACAGTAAACGCGTCAATTTTTGAAATTGTTGTTTTTTTCCACACCGTATAAAAAATTCTTATAAAAGTTATACAATTCATTAAACATTCCCCAATATGTTGACATTAAAAATAAATCTCAACTCATCAAAAATGAGTCCTAATGCGGCTATGTTAATAAAAAAAAAAATTGTTATGCAATTACGTGTTATTATTGTGTAAAAGTAGTAAAATTTATTTTAAAAAAACTATATAAATTTGGTATTGTTGTAATAGTAACGACCAGAAGAATGAAGTTAACATGTCATGTATACTGCATGGTGAAGCCCGTAAAAACAAAACCCAAAAAACAATAGCAGTACTGTTGAATTTTTTTACCCCACATAAAAAAAAATTAATATAGGTTATATATGTATACATTATATATACCAAATACAACTTATCCCACAAAAGCAATCCCCTATATAGCTATGTGTAAGAGGTAGATCCCCCATTTGGTAAGTCGTATGGTAAAACTACTTTTTATTGTAAGTACGGGCCTTTATGAAGGCCTTTGTTCTGTTGATGGGTCACTCGACTGCAGTTACTATGGTAACTGTGGCACAGAGGCAGTTCAAAAGGGAGTCAGATCTCTTGGCCAATTAACACGGTGGTATTGAAAATTGACCAGTCCTTTGGTGATAGGTCACAGAGGGGTGTGGCTCTCTGAGTTCATTGTCATGCCTATAGAGGATTGATGTAGGGACCAATCCTGCTTTGCCACGTCATAAATGACATCATAATCCTGCCCCCTGGCTGGGTCAGCGGTAAGATCAAGAGGCCAGAAGAGGCCAGAAGACCTGAGGTGGGCCAGAAGAGAGCCAGAAGATACATGGTGACGATGGTGATAGGACGAAAGCAACAGCTCCGGCAGAAGAAGGCCAAGATATAGAGAGGCATTGGAGAGAGGAAGCTCCGACCACCAGAAGACCCCCTGACCAATAGGAGAGTTGCCTACATAAATTCCTACACCCAAGCAGAGGAGCCAAAGGAAAACCTTTTCTTTATGATGATATTGGAAGAGTACCTAAGAGAAGACTGTGGTTCAGGAGTATGTGTAGGCTGCCAGTGAGATTGGACTGCATGCACTACCTACCTGTGGATTACAATTGGAGCCAGTTAGGGTCAACCAAACTACCTGTGGATAACAGTTGGAGCTATTAAGAGTCTACCTATACTTGTGTGAATTACAGTTGAAACCTGTGTGGTGACCTCTGTGTGGGTTACCTAGGTGATTGGCCTACAGTGAGGAAATAACTGCCGACTGCTTGTGGATTTATAAAGAAAACCAGGGCCTGTTCGCATCAGCGTTGGTTTCCGATCATGAGAATCGTTGCAGTTTTCCATTAGAGGAACTCATGAATGGAAAGCCAAACGGAAACCAAAGCTTCCGTTTGGATTATCATTGATTTCAATGGTAATGCTTTAGTTGCAAATGGTTTCCGTTTGTCTTAGCTCAGTAAGGTTTCTGTTTTCTTTAGCGGAAACAATAGCGTAGTCGATGGTAATACAAACAGAAGCTATGGTTTATGTTTGCCTTTCCGTTAATGGGTTCCTCAGACAGAAAGCTGCAACGGAACCCATGAACGGAAACCATAGCTTCCGTTTGTATTACCATCAACTACGCTATTGTTTTCACAAAAAAAATGGAAACATTATGGAAAGGAGACAAACGGACACCATTTGTAACTAAAGCATTACCATTGAAATCAATGGTAATGCAAACGGAAGCTTTGGTTACCGTTCGGCTTTACGTTCATGGGTTCCTCCGATGGAAAGCTGCAACGGAACCCATGATGGAAACCAACGCTAATGTGAACACACCCTTACCTGTGGATTGTAAAGAGAAATATAGAGCCCCCCTCCATATTGTATTGTGAACTATTTGTGAGTATGTGAACAAAATAATATCTTTAGTGGTATATATATGCATATATAGATATATAAATATACGGGATTTAGCGTTGCTGAGTCTTGTAGTTCTACAAAAGAACATTCTAAAGTGCTTTTAATTTTTATGAACTCCATTGAACTGAAATTGCTGGGATCTGTGGTGATGCAAACTATTATTTGAATATATTTGCTGGGACTTCTAGTTCTTCTTCTTGATTCATGTTTCCAAAGTGCATATTAGAACTCCTTAACCCCTTAACCCCTTCCCGCTCCTGGACGTACTATTAGGTCATGGTGGCTGTATCGTTCACGCTCCATGACCTAATAGTACGTCTCGGGAGTAACGGCCATTTCGGCCGTCCTCCCGACACATACAGGAGCTGTGACAGCTGCTGTCTCGTACAGCAGCTGTCATAGCTCCTACAGCGGGGACCGATCACTGTGTCCCCGCTGATTAACCCCTTAAAAGCCACGTTCAATAGAGATCGCGGCTTTTTAGGGGTTAAGCTACCATCGCCGGCCTGCTATACAATACCGGCTGGCGATGGTGACTATGGCAACCGGACACCAAACAATGGCGTCCGGCTATGCCATCGACGGAAGCCTAGTGGGTCCTGACGAAGTCAGGACCCACTATGCTTGCTGTCAGTGAGTAGAATAGCGATCAGGGCCTCCTGCCCTCAAGTCACCTAGTGGGAAAAAGTAATAAAGTAAAAAAAAAGTTAAAAAAAGATGTGTAAAAATAAGAAAATAAAAGTTTTAAAGTAATAAAAGTAAAAATCCCCCTTTTTCCCTTATCAGTCCTTTTTTATTATTAAAAATTGATAAACAAACAGATAAACTATACATAATTGGTATTGCCGCGTTCGTAACGGCCTGAACTACAAAATTATTTCATTATTTATCCCGCAAGATGAACGCCGTAAAAGAAAATAATAATAAACCGTACCAGAATCACAATTGTTTGGTCACTTCACCTCCCAAAAAATGGAATAAAAAGAGATCAAAAAGTCGCATGTACCTAAAAACTGATTGAAACTACAGTTCGTTACGCAAAAAATAAGTCCTCGCACGGCTTTATTGATGGAAAAATAAAAAAGTTCTGGCTCTTAGAACATGGTAACACAAAAAGTGAATGATTTTTTACAAAACTTATTTTATTGTGCAAACGCCATAAGACATAAAAAAAACTATAAACATATGGTATTGCCATAATCGGATCGCACCGCAGAATAAAGTGAATATGTCATTTATAGCGCACGGTGAACGCTGTAAAAAAAATTGAATAAAAAAACACCTAAAAATAGAATAAAAACTGATCAAAAAGCTGCATGCACCCCAAGAAAACTACAATGAATTCCTCAAGGGGTCTATTTTCCAAAATGGGGTCACTTTTGGGGGGGTTTCCACTGTTTTGGCACCACAAGACCTCTTCAAACCGGACATGGTGCCTAATAAAAAAGAGGCCTCATAATCCACAAGGTGCTCCTTTGCTTCGGAGGCCGGTGCTTCAGTTCATTAGCGCACTAGGGCCACATGTGGGATATTTCTCAAAACTGCAGAATCTGGGCAATAAGTATTAAGTTGCGTTTCTTTGGTAAAACGTTTTGTGTTAGAGAAAAAAATGGTATAAAAATGATTTTCTTACAAAAATAAATATGTAAATTTCACCTCTACTTTGCTCTAAATTCCTGTGAAACACCTAAAGAGTTCATAAACTTTCTAAATGCTGTTGTGAATACTTTGAGGGGTCTAGTTTCTAAAATGGGGTGTTTGATGGTGGTGTCTAATATATGGGCCCCTCAAAGCAACTTCAGAACTGAACTGGAACCTAAAAAAAAATAAAAATGAGGCAATACTTCGCTTCTCCTAATGAGCATTGCCTACTCGAAGACGACCCCAGTTTTGACAATTTGTATAAACGGAGACCCCTATTAGACCGTTTCAGTGCCCGGTTTTCCCAAGCATACACCCCCGAGAATTGTATTTCAATTGATGAGTCCTTGGTACATTTTAAAGGGAGGCTTCAATTCCACCAGTACCTGCCGGGTAGGAGAGCAAGGTATGGCGTGAAGATGTATAAGCTGTGCGAGAGTGCATCAGGCTATACCTACAAATTTAGGATATATGAAGGGAAGGACACCAGTGCTCAGCCCCCAGAATGCCCCCCCTTACTGGGAGTTAATGCAAAAATTGTGTGGGATTTGGTGCACCCACTGCTGGACCAGGGTTACCAACTCTACCTGGATAATTTTTATACCAGCTTCCCACTCTTCAACTGCCACGCTTCTAGAAGTCCTGCGGCATGCGGCACTGCTAGAAGAAATCTGAGAGGCCTCCCTAAGACTCTGCAGGGCAAACACTCAGAAGGGGTGAGAGCAGGGCACAATCTAGCAGCAACATATTGTGTGTCACGTACAAGGACAAGAGAGATTTCACGCCAGTTCCGATGTACCTGTACGAGGTACCAGTACAGAGACCCCCAAACCAGACTGCATCCTGGACTAGAATAGGTACATGTCAGGGGTGGACTTGTCAGATCAAGTCCTGAAGCCCTACAGCGCCATTCGGTGTGGTATAAGAAGCTGACCGTGCACATCATACAGATGGCATTGTACAATACGTACGTGCTACGTCGATGTGCAGGCCAGAGGGGAACTTTCCTGGAATTTCAAGAGGTGGTTATCAAAAACCTAATCTTTAGGGACCAAGAAGAGGGGGGCACCCAGTACTTCTGGAAGCGGGGCCACACGCATCGTACCAGGGCAACACTTTCCAGGAGAAGTTCCAAAACTGGCAAGAAGGGAAAAAGTCAAAAGAGGTGCAAAGTCTGCTATAAGAGGGGGATAAGGGAGGACACAATATATCAATGTGACACGTGTCCCGAAAAACCAGGGCTCTGTATGAAAGATTGTTTTAGAATTTATCATACATCCCTTGATTTTTAATTTACCCTGATGCACTCCGCACAGGTTATCCCCCTCATCTTTCCCTTCTGAGCCCTGCCGTGTGCCCAGGCAGCTGATAACAGCCACATGTAGGGTGTTGCCGTACCCAGGAGAACCCACATTACAATTTAAAGGGTGTATATCTGCGGTGGCGCATGCTGGGCACAAATATATTGGACACTGAAATGGCATATATATATATATATATATATATATAGAAATTTGCAAATCTCACGCTGCACCATCTGCTGCGCAATACCTTTTAGACAATATCTGTGGGATCAAAATGCTCACTACACCTCTAAATGAATGCCTTAAGGGGTGTAGTTTCCAAAATGGGGTCATTTCTGGTGGGTTTCCATTGCTTTGGTACCTCTGGGGCTTTGCAAATGCGACATGGCACCCGAAAACCAATCCAGCAAAATCTGGATTCCAAAGAACACATAGCGCTTCTTTCCTTCTGAGCCCTCCCATGGGCCTAAACAGCAGTTTATCACCACAAATGGGGTATTTCCGCACTCAAGACAAGTTGGGCAACAAAATAGGGTGTTTTATTCCTTGTGAAAATAAGATATTTTGAGCCAAAACGACACATTATTGAAAAAAATTTAATTTTTTTAAATTCACAGCCCAATTCAAATAAATTCTGTGAAAAAACTGTGGGGTCTAAATGGTCACAGTACCCATAAATGAATTCCTTGAGGGGTGTAGTTTCCAAAATGGGGTCACTTCTGGTGGATTTCCATTGCTTTGATACCTCTGGGGCTCTGCAAATGCGACATGACACCCAAAAACCAATCCAGCAAAATCTGGATTCCAAAGAACACATAGCACTCCTTTAATTCTGAGCCCTCCCATGGGCCCAAACTGCAGTTTATCGCCACAAATGGGGTATTGCTGCACTCAGGACAAATTGGGCAACAAAATGGGGCAATTTGTTCCCTGTGAAAAGAAGAAATTTTGATCAAAAATTTACATCTTATTGGAAAAAAGTAATTTTTTTAATTTCACAGCCCAATTCAAATAGGTGCTGTGAAAAAACTGTGCGGTCAAAATGGTAACAACCATAAATAAATTCCTTGAGGGGTGCAGTTTCCAAAATGGGGTCACTATTGGGGGATTCCTACTGTTTTGGCACCTCAACACCTCTTCAAACCTGGCATGCTGCCTAAAATATATTCTAATAAAAAAGAGACCTCAAAATGAACTAGGTGCTTCTTTGCTTCTGGGGCTTGTGTTTTAGTGCACGAGCACACTAGAGCCACATGTGGGACATTTCTAAAAACTGCAGAATCTGGACAATACATATTTAGTAGTGTTTCTCTGGTAAAACCCTCTGTGTTACAGGAAAAAATAGAATAAAATTGAAATTCATCAAGAAAAATGAAATGTGCAAATTTCACCTCCATTTTGCTTTAATTCCTGTGAAATGCCTAAAGGGTTAAAAAAACTTTCTAAATGCTGTTTTGAATACTTTGAGGGGTCTAGTTTTTAAAATGGGGTGTTTTATGGGTGTTTATAATATATAGGGCTCTCAAAGCCACTTCAGAACTGAACAGGTACCTTAAAAAAAAGGCTTTTGAAATTTTCTTAAAAATATGAGAAATTGCTGTTCATGTTCTTGTAACGTCCAAGAAAAATAAAAGAATGTTCAAAAAACGATGCCAATCTAAAGTAGACATATGGGAAATGTGAGCTAGTAACCATTTTTTGTGGTATAACCGTCTGTTTTACAAGCAGATGCATTTAAATTCAGAAAAATGCTATTTTTTCAATATTTTCTCTACATTTTGCAATTTTTCACAAATAAACACCAAATTTACCACTAACCTAAAGCCCAATGTCTCACGAGAAAACAATCTCGGAATCACTTGGATAGGTTTAAGCATTCCGACGTTATTACCACATAAAGTGAAATATGTCAGATTTGAAAAATGTGCTCTGAGCCTTAAGGCCCAAACTAGTCTGCGTCCTTAAGGGGTTAATGACCAGCCTATTTTAAACCTTAAGGACCAAGCCATTTTTTACGTTTTTCCATCGTCGCATTCCAAGAGCTATAACTTTTTCATTTTTGCGTCGACATAGCTGTATAAGGTCTTGTTTTTTGCGGGACAAGTTGTATTTTCTAATAGCACCATTTTGAGGTACATATTATTTATTGATTAACTTTTTTTTGGGGGGGAATAGAAAAAAAACTGAAATTTCGCCACTCTTTTTCGCGTCTTAAATCTACGCCGTTTACCGTGTGATATAAATAACACAATAACTTTATTCAGCGGGTTGTTACGATTGCAACGATACCAAATTTGTATAGTTTTTGTATGTTTTACTACTTTTACACAGTAAAAACCCTTTTTTTTCAAAATTATTTGTTTTTGTGTCTCCATATTTGAAGAGCCGTAACGTTTTTATTTTTTCGCCGATGCAGTTGTATGAGGGCTTTTTTTTTGCAGGAAGACTTGTAGTTTTTATTGGTACCATTTTGGAGTAGATGCGACTTTTTGATCACTTTTTATCACATTTTTTTTAAGTCAGGATTCACAGAAAACAGCAATTTTTCAATAGTTTTTTATTACATTTTTTACGGCGTTCACCTTGCGGGTTAAATAATGTTATAGATTTATAGTCGGGGTCGTTATGGACGCGGCGATACCAAATATGTGTACGTTTTTTACTTTATTTTGGTTTTATAATAGTAAAGCACTTTGTAAGGGGAAAAGGTGGGTTTTTCATTTTTTTTCAGTTTTTTTTAAATTAACTTTATTAAACTTTTTTTAAACTTTTTTACTAGTCCCACTAGGGGACTTTAATATGCGATTCTCCGATCGCTATTATAATACACTGCAATACTTTTGTATGCAGTGTATTACTGCCTGTCCGTTTAAAACGGACAGGCATCTGCTAGGTCATACCTCCGGTATGATCTAGCAGGCATTCGCTCCAGGCAGACCTGGGGGCCTTTATTAGGCCCCCGGCTGCCATTGGAGACACAGACACTCGGCGATCGTATCGCCGGGTGTCGGTGGGATAGAGAGGGAGCTCCCTCCTTCTCTCCAAAACCACTCAGATGCGGTGCACGCTATTGTGCACCGCATCTGAGGGGTTAAACGGGTGAGATCGATACTTATATCGATCTCACACGGCAGAGCAGGGACGCCCCCAGCCCTCAGCTGCCTGTAGCAGCTGAGAGCAGGGAGATTTGACATCTCCATGCTCTGTTTACTTTATCCTGATGCAGTGCCGTAAAAAGGCATATGCATCAGAATAAAGCCCGTTAGTGGCCGCCGTTAAAAGGCGTATTGGCGGTCACTAACGGGTTAATGACCAGCTACATTTTTCCATTTTTACCTCTCTGCCTTTCAGCAGCCATAACTTTTTTAGTTTTCATTGACGTGGCCGTATGAGGCCTAGTTTTATGCGGGAGAAATTGTATTATTTTTCTTTCAGTTTGGGGGTAGAAAAAAAATATTTTTATGGCGTGAATATAGAAAAAAGCGATTCTCTGAACCGTTTTTTCATGTTTATTTTTTTCCCCGTTCATGTTTCACACTAAATAAGCTACTTGATTAATTCTTCAGGTTATTATGGTCGTTTAGATACCTAATATGTTTAGTTTGTTTTGTTTTTATTTAACGTAGGGGCAATAAAATATATTTTATGCAAAATATGACTTCTTTTGGGACATTTTTTCTTATTTCTTAGTATCTAGTACCTTTCATACTAAAATAAGACAAGAACATACAGATTCAACTATTTAAAATGTCGTTTGATCTGAAATATCTATTCTGAACCTTGAATCAAGTTCTTTTTATGACACTGGCATATCTTTAATAGGACATAAATTGGTTCAATGGCTATGACACCTTTCAGGGCCTTGTACACTATTAAGAAAGGATGGAATTCTTCAAGAAAAATCATCATATTACTTTTTGTAGGTTCACATTTCATGACAAGTGAATAGGCAAATACTAGAAGGTGGCGACTTCTGTCTAACATTTATAGATAATGATTGCAGAAAAATGATTTGCCTTAGGAAATGCCCCAGGAAGCATGGATCATTAAAGCGATGGCTGAGAACAATACAAAAAGAGACAAGGAAAGAAAGCATTGATAGAGATTTGACATTTCAAACACATAAAGCATAAAAGAAAAATAATAAGGAGTGACTCCAGGACCGATACATAAAAATGACAAAATGTAACTTGTGACTTCTAAAAGCATTCAGTTTGTGATAAAAGCCTCAATGCATCTCTTGTCACTTGTACAGTTTAAAGCTATTCAATGTCCCTCTCCATGTCTATTTTGAGTAAGAAAAGAAGTAGTAAATGGATACATAATAACATGATCCTTTTGATAATAGTAACTAATTCAATCCAGATGTGACCTTCCCAGTTCTGGTCCAGGAGTTTTCTTGTATTACAGTAGTGGCTCTAATGTGTAATCATTTCTAGTATATTTGGCTTTTTTCATTCTGGCAAAGATAAAATGCATTTCCTCTTATCCGATGCCTTTTTTTTTTTTCTTTACAACTCAAAGCAATTCTGTCTTTACAATTCCGAATTTACTGTTTCTAAAAACAATATTTCATGCAGAAGCAGTGATTGTGGTTGAATATAGCATTTTTCTTTAACAAACTGGAGATTTACATAGAAAGTGTCTTTTTAACTGGTTTGGCACATAAGATGCTCAGCAAGTGGAGGTGCCTTCTTTTTACTAGGAAAGTAAACACTTTTAAAGTAAAAATTAATATTACTATTTATAACAGTGCTGGGCTGGCCCTGTCAAAACACTGTCCCCATAGTGCCCGTCCTATGTAAGTGGAAAGATGAGAGGCTGAGTATTGCACTGGCACTCATACAATTATTGTAGTCACGAAAAAGATTGGAAATGGATTTTCAAATGGACAAACATACGAACCTCAAAGTGGTAAGCTGGCTTTTTCCCGCTTTTGTATGATAATGGGTACTGTGACAACTCTTATGCTTTCTCCAGTAATTCTGTAAACATCCCCTGCATTCTGACTGTGTTAGTGTTTATAGACTACACTTGACCCATAATGTTTTAACAGTCTAGATTCTCCATGTGTTTATTGATTCGGGAGGATCTCAACCCAAAATATAAAATTGCTCACATGTCCTGATCTACAAGTTACAGAGACAGCAAGCGAGATTTTGCTGAGTGGAGTGAGGTTTGCGAGTGGGCAGTAAAAGACGATTTTGCAGATGAGTGCACAGTTTTTTTTTAAAGTTTTTATTTTTGCATTTTTTAAGAACAATAAAATACATGAAACAGATGACATTTAGGGTATCTTCACACACGGCAGCATCAGTTACGGCTGAAATTACGGTGCTGTTTTCAGGAGAAAACAGCACCGTAATTTCAGCCGTAATGGCATGTGCAGGCGCTTTTCGCTGCGTCCATTTTTCCATGGAGTCCATGGAAAACGGCTCCATTTATGTCTGAAGAAGTGACAGGCACTTCTTTGACGCGGGCGTCTTTTTTACGCGCCGCCTTTTGACAGCGGCGTGTAAAAAAAATGACCGTCGGCACAAAACATCGTAAGACCCATTCAAATGAATGGGCAGATGTTTGCCGACGCTTTTGAGATGCATTTTCGGACATAATTTGGGGCTAAAACGCCCGAATTACGTCCGTAAATAGTGTGTATGCACCCAGCCTTATCCTTCACCAAGTAAAGAAGCATAGTGCAATATCTATCAAAATAGAGGAGTAAACATAACCGCATAAAGTATGCACATTGCTCTATGAGTAATAAATGGTCAGTTTCATACTGGTGACAATTCACACTTCATTCGCAAATAGTTTATGCAAAGGCATTACAAAGATAACGATGCTATAGTGGTTTTTGCATTGGGTCATGGATCCCAAATTTTAAGAAAGCAGTCTGGATTCCCTCTAGCAGAGTGTCAGTTTGTACATACATAGATCAGCATTGACTGCACCCAATGATATATAGAGGGCGTCTTGGGAGGTTTCCAATTTAGGAGAATAGATTTACTAGCATAGTATATTAAAAGTCTATACAAAATCCTGCAATGCTTTTTAGGAAGAGCTCCATTATAAGCCTAAAAGACTAGTCTCTGGAGAGCACAGTCCAGGGAAACCCAGTTTAGTATTTAACAATTTGTGGACTTCAGACCAGTATGATCTAGTCGATAACTGCATAGTTGAACATAAGGTCATAGTTCAACACAAGAATCTAGGAGATTAAGGTTCAGTAGTTTTTTCTTGTTGTTACTGGGCTAAAACAATTGACATCTTAAAAAGGAAAAAAGGGTTTATTTATATATTTATTTTGTAATATTATTCTGCTGTTTATCCCCATTTAATTATGTGCTCCATGGACATTGCTACCAAATGTCTTCTGCCATGCATGCATGAACAACCGTTTAAGGCTGAAATGCCAGCATTTTGTATATTTGTAAGCCCAGGTTTTGGATCTAAATATGCAGCTTGCAACGCTCAGGAGAATTGCAAATCTTGAACGTTCAGAGCTCACTCTGCAGGCATCGGCTTAAGCCAGTGAGGAGGAGGAGGGCACGCTTAGGACCTAGAGGTAAGTAGCTGGGTAACAGTCAAAAGAAGGGCTAGGGAGAAGAGAACTAGAGTTGGCACATCCTAGCAAATATGCCTGTTTGACTGATATGAGAAATGCAAGTCAAGGAGATAGCATTGTTACAGCAGGGCATTGCTTCCAGCAACCATGGGAATGGCTGTTGTAGGAAGGATGGGAATGGGAGTGCAGCAAATGTCCTTCAGATGCTGGTGGTAGGGTATTCTATTATTAGGTGGACAAACAGGGTCATCTGCCGCCGAGACCATGGATGCCAAACAGTGTGTTGTCTAACGGGTGCTCAGGTTTGGCATATTGGGGATCGGTACCAATGACAAAGTCAGTGGGGGATGAAAGGTCCTTAAATTACTTTAGTGAACTAGGAGGGAAGATCAAGTCCGGGACCTCCAAGGTAGTGTTATCAGAAATACAAGCAGTGCCACAAGCCTCACTATGAAAGTGGGCGCTTATGGAGTTATATAAGTGACTTAGAAATTGGTGCCAGAAGGAAGGAGTGGGGGTTTCATGGAGAACTAGCCTAATTTCTCTGTCAGCTATAGGCTCTACGGTGGGGATTGGCTGCACCCATATGGAGAGGGTGCAGCGGTGAGGGGGGAAAGAATGGTTAGACAGTGGAGGAGTTTTAAACTAGGATCTGAGGGGAGGGAGGTTGGTGATAGAAAATGGGGTTAAATCGAGTAGATAGGAAGTTGGATATAGCAGGGGTTAATGTGGAATTATTGGGGGCTGGGGTTAACAACCAAGTGGGGAGGTGACTAAGAATGAATCTGGACGGAAGAAAAATAAAAGTGTTGGTAATATCAAATGTATCATGTATCCCCTAGATCTGGTTGTGTGTATCTTTGGATCTTCACGCATGTTTATACTGTACAAAATTGACAGCTAGAAATTATATAGGAATTAACAAATTTATATGAGGTTTTGGCTACACGACCTATTTATGTATCTTTGTATCAATGTATATGTAATGCTCTTTTTCCCATACGAAGACGGAGATGTTGTGAGTACTATTCATTACAAAAACACTCACTTGCATACTGTCTATGGACATGCGTGGAGATCTTGAAATACATATAAGTACGTAGCTTTGTCAAGTGCGGATGCGCAGGCGTACATGGCGACTCACTATGAGCCGGTATCTGAATGTACACGTGGTAGAGATGCATTGTGATGATATAATCACGCACGCATTCCACGTGTCACATGACGCCCATACCATGTGATGAGTTGTTATGGACAAATGCGGTCATGATGCCGACGAATGACAGTGGTGCTTTGGGTAATAGCATTCTTCAGATGAGTAGAGTACTTTGTAATTTGCTAGGACACGGGATAAATAGGAAGTAGAAACTAGCAAGTGCCACCCCCAAACTAAGGTGGAAGCCGAAACACGCGTCGGGGCAGGAACATGGGTCAGTAGTCCACCAATCATCCTAGGTCTTTCTCTTTATTCTTTTGCACTTAGCACTTTACAATTAATATATGGAGTCTGATGGAATAATGGTAGGGGTTTTCTATTGGATTTCCTGTGGAGGCTGGTAACAGCGTAGTTCTTATATCTCTATAACCAGACACATAAATGTCCGATATTCACTTTGCACTATGCACTTTTGTATTGTACTTTATACCAATGTATATGTGGATATATGACCGATATTTGAACCCTCGTATGATAACTGTCTTATGTTTGGCGGTCCTTTTCTGTCATCTGTAGAGATTCATTTTTAAATAGTTCATGTACTGATTTTTTAGAATTTATGAAATAAAATTTATGTTTCATCTTTTGACTTATAGACTCTGTGGTTTCTCTTTTTGGTACTATAATATCAAATGTATGCTGACGAATGCAAGAAGTCTTGGAAATAAAATGGAAGAGTTAGAAAATTGAATGACGCATATGGGTTATGATGTAGTTGGCATAACAGAAACCTGGCTTGATAACAGCCATGACTGGGTAACAAATGTGGAGGGCTAGACTGTGTTTAGAGAGGATAGAAAATATTTAAAAATGTCAAATTTACTTACCAAAATTTTCCTTTCTATGAATCCTAAGACAGCACACACACCAAAGATTTAACACACTCTATTTTCCTGCTAGGACAGAAGAAAACACAAACATTAATTAACAATGAATCAATTAATAAATTAACATGCTGTCTGCTCCATAAAACACCCTAGAGACCACAACAAACCATGTAAGTATGTAGAAATTATTTCATAGGAAGGGATATTGTGCTCTGATGTTCTCCTTCAGGGTTGGGAAAAAAAACTTGTAAGAATAATCTCCAGATTAATATTGTCGCTGGAAGGAACTTTAGGCAAGAAATCCGGTCCCGTCCGAAGTGTGAGTGAGTCTTGGTGTACCTTAAGAAAGGGTTCTTTAGCCAATAGTGACTGAATTTCCCCCATCCGTTTCGCTGAGAAAATCGCAACCAAAAGCAACGTTTTCCAGGAAAGAAACTTCAAAGATTATTCTTCTAGAGGCTCAAATGGAGATTGAACTAAAGCTTCCAATACTGAGTGGATGTAAATTCCTGATGGCTTTAAAAAATCTTCCTACTAAGGCCTGATTTTAAAATTTTCCTTCATATAGGGAATTGATAGCAGAAAAATGGACCCGAAGGGTGTTGAATTTAATGCTCTTAGAAAAGTTTGCGAACATCTGAAAGGGAAGGCAAAAGAACTTGAGCATTGGAGCACCAGGACCTGAAATGTTTGTCTATACGATCGTAGACCTTAATAGTAGAATCTCTTTTTGAGGAAACTAGTATATTTACCACATCTTCTGCTAATCCTCTGCCTCTCTGGTTCTGCCGATCAGTTTCCGGGCTGTAAGACAGAGTTTCTCGGCCTTCCTGGGAGAGTAGATCCAGACAGAGGGGAATTTCCCAAAGGGATCCTTTCGAGAGTCTCAGTATTAGTGGGAACAAAGCTCTCCTGGGCCAAAAAGGTAGTATCGCAATTGCCAAGGCTTGCTCCTCTATGATCTTGCTCAATACCCCTATGATCAGAACCAAGGAGGGAAAGACATAAATGATGATCCATTTCCAGCTAATTTCTAGACCGTCTAGGAGGTATGGATAATCTGCTCTGAAGAGGGAACAAAACTTGGTTGTTTTCCTGTTAATTTTGGTTGTCATTACATCCAATTTCGGGTGCCCGAACTTCTTGACAATACTTGTGAAAAAGTATTCGGCACACTGAGTCGTGAGTTACAATTTCTTGAAGTTTTATTATATTCGATGCCAAGGGTTTGGTGCAACGTTTCGGTCAAAGGACCTTCGTCAGGCACTACAAGTATACAGAACATTGTACGTGGGTATATTTGCATCATATACATACATAAATCAAAAATAAAACATGACATATACAAGGAAAATGAAAATAGATATTAAGGAAATCCAAACTGAATTGTGCTATAAAATACCACAAAAATAATAATCAAACAAGAACAGAATCGGTGAACGTCCTAGAGAAACATATGGCCCTAGGTACGATAGACCAAGAGACAGTATCTTATTTGACCAATAGACACCCGGTCATACCCGTGTTCTATATACTCCCCAAAATACACAAAGGTCTAGACAACCCTCCTGGTCGGCCGATAGTGGCCTCCACGGATTCACTGTTCACACCACTCTCGAAATTCATGGAGAAACTCCTGACCCCACTTGTAAAGAACACAAGGTCGTTTTTGTTGGACACATCTAGCTTTTTAGAGATCATTCACACACTTGAGATATTAGCTCCAGATGTCATCCTGGTGACCCTAGATGTTTGCAGCCTCTATACCTCGATTGTACACACAAAAGGGCTGATTGCGGTCAAAGAGATACTCACTAAGGCTGGGAAAGAGAGAACGATCATAGACTTAGGCCTTGACCTACTGACAATTATCTTAACCGACAATTACTTTTTATTTGAGGATACATATTTTATTCAAAAGAGGGGCACAGCTATGGGATCCAATGTGGCACCACCATATGCAAACTGCTATATGGCCCATTTCGAGGAAAATTACATATACCCCACAACTATGTTTGAAGAACATATATTGTTATGGACCAGATATATAGACGACATATTCTGCCTATGGCAGGGCACCGAGGAGACATTGCTAAAATTCATTGAGTACCTCAATAGCATTTGGCCAGAGCTGCAGTTTACATTGAATTTTGACAGATCCAGGATCAGTTTCGGCGTTTGCAGGTAAGTCGATGTAGCTACTTACCTGCAAACGCTGATGCTGAAGAATCAACTGTAGCCTCTGGTGCTGATGTGTCCTCGCTCGTCTGACACGATGCAGGACCTGGGGAAGTGACGTCACAGCGTGATCTGCCAGAAGCTGGGCGTTCTGAAGAGAAGTGGATGATACTTCTCGTCAGAACGCCCAGCTAGTAAAAGAAGTAAAAACGCCCCGATGTACGCACATAATACACGCCCAGTTGGACTTTTACTTTTCAACACGCCCAGTTGTACTTTTGCAAGCCTCATTTTCATAAATACAAAAATGGTCATAACTTGGCCAAAAATGCTAGTTTTTTAAAAATAAAAACGTTACTGTAATCTACATTGCAGCGCCTATCTGCTGCAATAGCAGATAGGGGTTGCAAAATCTGGTGACAGAGCCTCTTTAAGGGAAGCACAATTGATGACAGCTGCCAACAGGAACAGAGACAAACCCAAATGTATACCTTTCGTGCATACGTACCACCCTTGTGCCTATAAGGTACATCACATTATTAGAAAGCACTGGTCGCTTCTCAAAGAAGCATATCCAAAGGTCATAGAGTTCCATACTCCATTTCTTCCATGTTCCAAGAGACCCCAGAACCTCAGAGACAGGTTAATAAGAGCAGATGTAGGATCAGCAAAGAGACCATCAAGAGAAACCTTCCTGAATACCCCAAGAAAAAGGACGTTCCCATGTCGATCCTGTCTACAGTGCTCCCATATAATAAAAGGCGATACACTACAACATCCCCAGACTGGCGAGCGCATACCAATAAAGGAATACTTCACATGAAATACGAACTATGTCATTTACATGATAAAGTGCCCATGCGGGCTAGCGTATGTTGGAGAAACGACACAGCGCATACGGGATAGAATAGGTCAGCATAAGAGCAACATTCGATGCAACAAGACCCTACTACAGATCCCAGCACATTTTTTATCCAGAACACACAACATCTCACAGTTGCAATTCCAGGTAATTGAGCACATACCAGCCCCACGAAGAGGAGGGGATAGGGTTAAGACACTTAAGTGCAGAGAGGCGTACTGGATTCATAGATTGCAAACATTGGAGCCCAGAGGCCTGAACAGGGAATACGAAGTGAGCAGTTTTCTGTAAATATGCAATAACAACCATCATTGATGCAAAATATGACTAATGCCTCTTTTTTCAGACATGCTGACCTAACACAAGGCATATAGCCCACCTTCATCCGATATATGCTGAACAGGGTATCCTTTAGAATATTGGTTCTCTTGCACAGCAGGAGATGTGGTAACTTATATAAAGGTATTTGACAGGGGTAATAATCATACGTATTTACCCGTAGGTCTTTTTGTACTCTACCCGATTACAACAGACAGTTAGTGACATACCACCTTATAGATAGAAGATTGTCCTATGTTCCATTACAACTGAGTTTCACTCTTACTTCCAATTTTTGGTCAAGAGCATAGAATTATTTGCCCCCGTACACACAAATGAACGATTAACAAGATGCAGACCACTTAAATGACCAGAAACTTTGATACTACCAGGCCCGCAAATAGTATCTCATACCATCTACCTGAACCTGTCTTTTGGTGGTTGACACGTCTTGAGCCTAGACCTATTGCAACACAGACCACCACTAGCTCCACTTTTAATGTATTACCTTTAAATGTATTGCCCTAAATACAATACTTCATAAAAACCTACATCACTAACGTCACTAATGTTTCCCTGCAACTAAACACGCCCCTGGCACGGCACAAGCTGCATCTAACTGCGAGACCAGCAAGAAGCCTACAGCAGGGATTCCCCCGAGCGGTTACACGCTCGAGAATATAGGTGTGACAAGGGACGGCGCTGACCAATCAGATGTAGGCTAGGCAGGGTATTGACAGGAGAGGACACGAGCGTCCTCTGACTAGTAGAACGCCCACAGCGTGACATCGATAACTAGACGCGCGCTGAGGAACGCCCACTGCCCGCCCTATACAGGGATATTTAAACCAGGAGTGCCTCTCTTAAATTAGCGCCAAAAGGAGCGGAAACCCGCCATTCTGATGACAGCGCCGATCATCTGGACATACCAGTAACCAGGGAAACGAGGTATGCTTGAAATAATCCTGCACCCACTATACTATAACTATGTATCTGTGAGACGTTACCTAGCACTTAACTGTCAGATTGCAGGTGGAGATAGTAAACTACTATCACACCAGTATCTCACAGCAAATGGGTATATGAGTCAACCGGCCTCCAACAGACCTAAGATGTTTGCCATGTTGTTTTGTGGTATTTGCTCATTTGACAACACAACATTAATACATTGTATAAGTAATTATAACTACAGAATAACCAGTATAAGATATTTATCTTGCTATATCTTATCTCCTTAACTACTGATGTTTAGATATTTCTGTTTGAGCTCAGTCTCTATAGAACCGTCCATTCTGCCTCTATGAGGGACCCACTGTATAACGCATACCTGACCACAACATGTCATTATGCCCGGGATGAGGATGTCATCCGTTCACCGATTCTGTTCTTGTTTGATTATTATTTTTGTGGTATTTTATAGCACAATTCAGTTTGGATTTCCTTAATATCTATTTTAATTTTCCTTGTATATGTCATGTTTTATTTTTGATTTATGTATGTATATGATGCAAATATACCCACGTACAATGTTCTGTATATTTATAGTGCCTGACGAAGGTCCTTTGACCGAAACGTTGCACCAAACCCTTGGCATCGACTATAATAAAACTTCAAGAAATTGAAACTCACGACTCAGTGTGCCGAATACTTTTTCACAAATACGATTGGGTTGGGACCCTATTCGTGCACCTTCTCTGATCTAGTGCATTCCGAACCAATCTCTTCTTGACAATACCTCCGGATGAAGACTCCGTTCTGATGGCTTTAGGAAGTTCATGCGGAGCCAGTCTGCTTCTTTATTCAAGGACCCCTGATGTGCACCGCTCTGATGTCTAAGAGGCATTCCTCTGGCCAAATCATGATCTGGTGACATTTCTTCATGAGTTGAGGGGCCCTGGTTCCACCCTGCCTGTTCAGGTAAAAAACTGATGCTATGTTGTACAATTGGACTAACACCTTCCTCCCTTGTCGGAGCTGATGAAAATGGTTTAAGGCCAGGCCAATTGCCCTTAACTCTCTGAGATTGGATGAAAATCTGGATTCCTCTTTGGACCATCGCCGCTGAACCCACTGATTGTCTATGTGAGCGCCACATGTTGCTCCAGAAGCATCCGTTGTCAGGACAATCTGAGGAAAGTTGACCAAGGATCTGCCTCGTTAGGAAATGTCCGTCACTTTAAGGTTGTCATGACTACTAGTCTAGCTTCTGAGTGATTCTCTAGTGTATGCATGTTTCTGATGAAGCTCTTGGTTACACCCTGTATCACCTTGACTGTTTGGATTCTTTGAACTGGACTTCAGCTTATCTTTGAATTTACCCTCTGCTCACTGATTTGGACTTTTAATATCTCCTGGTTTTGTACTTTGCTTGCTGAATACCCCTCTGGCTTGTCTGGTTATCCGTTCTGGTATTGCCTGCAGTTGCACCTCCTGTCCAACACTGTATTCTGTAAAAGCAACCTGTGTTCTATGCAGCCAAATACAACCTGCCTTGCTGTGGGCTCTGGTCAAGACAATAGAGTAGCCTTAGACTCTGCTGACCAGAGTGGTGATGGACTTGAGGTAGCTGATGTACCTGCACACTTGATCCAGACAGTCTCCAGCTGTCTTTGGGGAATTGGTCGTATAGCAATTCCATAAACTTGCACTTTGGGGAATTGCTCAAGTAATAATTCCTTGACATGCCTGAGCTGATCTTGCCCCTCTTCAACCACCATATGAGTTCCCATCTGGTGGAAAGGGATATGGACGTGTGATCATCCAGGCCATGAGGATTTCTGTTCCATTGGCAGAGGATGTCATTTTCAAGTTGTCTCATATGGGCTTTGGCCCATGGGACTGTATCTAAGGAGGATGTCATCTTCCCAGAACTCTCATTGCCGTCCGACTTCTCCCTGAATGACAAGCTAAGAGGGACCTCACTTCCGAATTTGTCTTCTGATATCTCTCTGTTGAGAGTGAAAGATTCATGGATGAAGAGTTGATGATAAACCCCAGAAACTTGCAAATCCTGGAGGGAGACAGGTGAGATTTTTTTCCAATTGATGATAAACCCATAATGGTTCAAAATGCTGATGGCCAGATTGGTATGATGAACTATCATTTCTTCGGATGGTGCTTTTACATGCCAATCGTCCAAGTAGGGAATGACAAACACTACTTGTAGCCTGAGAAATGCTGCTAAGACAACAGTCACTTTGATAAACACTCGCGGTGCTAATGTGAGGCCGAATGGTAGGCAGGTGAACTGGTAGTGAACCACCGTATTCTTCTTCCAAACAGCTACTCTTAGGAATTTTTGATGAAAACTCAGCACAGGTATGTGAAGATAAGTGTCCTTGAGGTCGATAGTAGCTAGAAAGTAATGTTTTTGAGAATTGAGACTACTAATCTTATTGTCTCTATCTTGAATTTTTTTCTCCCCGTGAACTTGTTTAGAAACGTGAGATCGATGACCAGACACCAATGTCCTCCTTTTTTAGGAACAGCACAAAATCTGGACTAGACGCCTGTCTTTTGTTGATGATAAGGAACTCTTTCTAGAGTCCCCTTGGGTATAAATTCATCTATGAGTTTCAGAATTCGAGAATTTTCTTGGTTGATGAAAAACATGTTTGGAGGAGAATGGGATAGCTCAAGGGAGTACCTTCTCATTATCAAGGACCCAACCCAAGAGTCTGAAGTAGTTTTGAGCCAGGCGCAGAAGAACCGAGGTAACCCCTACCCTGAGATTCGGAAAATTGGCGTCACAAATTGGATTCTTTGGGACCCCCTGGAAAGGGCTTCTTCCAGTTGGAAGTTGACGTTGATTCCATTCTGGGCTTAAAACGTCGTTGTTTATCCTAAAGTTCCTATTTCTTGGGGACCTTCTGTATTGCCTCTGAAAAGGCCTAAACCTGGGCTTTTTGAGAGTTTGAGGGATAGGTACCCCATTATTCTCACTCAGCGACTCCAAAATTTTATCCAGCTGGGGTCCAAACAGGCTTCCTGCCTGAAAAGGTAAGGTGCAAAAATGAGTCTTAGAGGGAATGTCACCTGACCATTCCTTAACAGGGTTTTCCCATCTTGGATATTTATGGCATATCCACAGGATGTGCCATAAATGTCTTATAGATGCAGGCCTTACCTCTGGGACCCGCACCTAGAATGGAGCACCCTAAACCCCGTTCTAGCTTACTCGGCTCCGCCGCCTCCAGGCCACTTCCTAGTTAGATGGTCGGGAGTTACGGACACAGCCAAGCTTATTGATCTTGGGATTATATATGACATAGGTGATATGCCATTCTTTGTGGTTGCTTTTTATTTTTTATTATATGTGCATTAAGCAGTCAGACTAATAACCGTTCAAGGACAGACTTTGTGGATTTTCATTCTATTGATGTCAGGACCACAAGACTATAACTATTACCGGTATAACTTGTAATAATGCACCTGTATATTACCATTGTTAGCTGCTGTTCACATATTATTCTATATACAGTTCCATGTTGCTTCTCGGATCATAAAGGTTTAGACAGTTATTTTTAATATTCTGAATGCACTCATTCTAAAAAAAAATTATAAAAAACCTTGAAACCTTAAGAAGGTTGAAGGTCCCATTATATACACATAACATGTTAGCAGTGAACAGTGAACTTTTCATTGATGTACTTTTTATAACGTTAATCTCCTTCTGCTAGGCTTTATCCTTGCAAGTAGCTATGAATCCATTGTATTATACTGATAAAAAAAGCAGAATGATAATCTCCAAAAAGCAATTTGCTATTCGTGGAACCATGGACACACAGAATATATAAAGCATATCAATGAATAAATTTATTATTTTTTAAGAATGTCCTTTTCAAATTTACTTTGCTCTTTATGTTTCTTCTATATCTGATTCTATATCTGATTTATAAGGCATAACCAAGGCATATTATTATTATTACCTATAATTGTGTATAATCCGGATTATATAATGAAATTATATAAAAGGAAGCAAACTGAATAGAATATTGTTTTACAGAAAATATTGGCTACTGGTTAAAAATAAGGGCACAAAAACAGTTGTTCACTTTGGACCACATACCCTAGTTTCACCTTGTATAATGTTAAAGTGGAGATCTATAAACATTTGGGGGGGGGGGGGGGATTTAGCAACGTTTCTACGCCAGTTTTCTGGAAAAGAAAAGTCACAAACACCCCAAAAGTCACAAAAACTGCGACTTTTGGTCCCATTTTGCCACTCTCACCAATTTTTTAAAAAGTGTGCAGAGTTTAGAGGAAGGGTGTGCTTGGACACCCTTGGGCTGCAGTATTTACTAGAATTTATGATAAAAACTGGCGTAAATTATAGCATAAATTCACGCCAGCTCGTTGCTGGCATAGATTTCATTCAGTTGCGCACGGAAAGACGGAAATGCGACTAAGTTATTAAGAGGGGTGCACCTCTTCGTACACCTCTGTCGAACCTTACTCCAGATTGTTTATTATTAAGACTGGCGTATGAAACACCAGTCTTAATAAATCTTCCCCGTAATGTACAGGATCTTTCTCTACATTGCAACATAGATTACTTAAAGGGTAACTAAACGTTCAACAAACTTCTGACTTGTCATAGTGACATGTCAGAAGTTTTGATTGATGGGGTCTGAGCACTGATACCCCCACCAATCGCTAAAACGAAGCGGCAGAAGCTCTCGTGTGAGCGCTGAGCCGCTTAGTTTTTGTTAGGCTTTTCTCGGAAAAGCCGATGTAGCGGTGTACGGGCTGAATAGAAAGTCTATGGGCCCGTACACCGATACATCGGCTTTCTGAGAAAAGCCAAAAAGAAACTAAGCGGCTCAGCGCTCACACAAGCGCTTCTGCCACTTAGTTTTAGCGATTGGTGGGGGTCTCAGTGCTCGGACCCCACCGATCAAAACTTCTGATATGTCACTATGACAGTTAGGAAACGTTCGTCTCTTTAAGATT
Organism: Rhinoderma darwinii; assembly: GCF_050947455.1. Lineage (NCBI taxonomy): Eukaryota > Metazoa > Chordata > Amphibia > Anura > Rhinodermatidae > Rhinoderma > Rhinoderma darwinii. The sequence continues at coordinate 278,548,442 of NC_134691.1, read as the reverse complement.
GTCATGACTACTAGCCTAGCTTCTGGGTGGCTCTGGTTTGAGTTGCAGAGCTAATCTCATTTCTCTGTCTTCTTTCTATCAAATTCTAGGGTGGAGTATTTGAGTCTCGTCAGTTCTTTCATTGTTGCTTGTCAATTTCTTTGTGTATGCAAGTATCTGATCATGCTCCTGGCTACACCCTGTATCACCTGACTATTTGGATTATTTAACTGGACCTCGGCTTTGTCTTTAGATGAACCCTTTTGCTCACTGATTTGGACATTCTGCTCTCGGCTGGTTTTGACCCCTGCAACTCCTGGTATTCTTCTGCTTTCTGATTTGGACTTACAGTCTCTCCTGGTTGTGTACTCTGTTTGCGGTTTACCTTCTGTCTGTCTGGTTTCTGTTATGGTATGCCTGCATTGCACCTCGTGTCCAACATTGTATTCTGTTAATGCAACCTGGGTTCTATGCAGCCAAATCCAACCTTGCGGTGGGCTCTGGTGAGAATCATAGAGTAGCCTTAGACTCTGCTGATCAGAGTAGTGACAGACTTGAGGTAGCATATTACCTGCACGCTTTATCCAGACAGTCTCCAGCTGCCTTTTGGAAATTGCTTACAGAGAAGTCCTACTTAAAAAACCTTTTATCAGTGATGGTTACAGCCCGCAAGTCTACAGTTGCACCATCTCAATTTATAGTAATATAGTAAAGTTGAAAAAGCACACATTTTTAGTGCCATGGTTCCATGAATAGCAATTTGCTATTTATGGAACCATGGACACACAGATTACATACATTTACTCTGCTGTTTATGTTTCTTCTGTATGTGATTTTAAGGCATTACTAAGGCACTGGTTATAACCTATAATTGTGTATCATCCAGATTTTATAATGAAATCATATAAAAAAGCACAAAGGGAATAATATATGTTTGTTTTTTTTAAAAAAATATGTGCTACTGGTTTTATTTAGGTTAGAAGAAATTAGGGACCCAAAAACATTTGTTCACTTTGGGCCATATAACCTAGCTTCCACCATGTATAATGTATAGTGGAGGTCTATAAATATTTTATGTATAGGATCTTTCTTTACATTACAACAAAGGTTACAATGTATAAATTACGGCTTACTTTTCTAGCATAGAAGAGTAACGTATTTTAAACTTTCTTTCTGTCTAAGTTGAGTAAAGTTTTTTACTTAAAGGGAACCTGTCACCAGCATTTCACCTATTGAACTTTACATATCCCTCACTGGCCGCCGCTATCAAAAGTTCATTGCCGTTAAAGGTCTACGAACATTTTGCGCATTTTATCATAATAATCCGGTGTCCCTTTGTGCGCACACCCCAGAAGAGGACATCAATGCACAAGCGCTGGATTTTGTGTGCTGGGGTAGGCGAGGAGCTGTCAATCAAAAGTAAGGAGGCGGGGTAAACCCGGAAAGACTTGAGGAATGAAGATATAACTTTTCAAATGAAGATTTGACTCTTTTCAAACGAAGATATGACTCTTTTATGCTCATTAGCATACGGTGTGGGAACACTAAAAAGCTGAATACTAAAGCTACAGAGCCGACTAAGACGACAATTATAGGTTATATAGAAATTATTTTTCACCCACTACCACCAGGTATTGCTGGTTTAATAGGTGAAATGCTGGTGACAGGTTCCCTTTAAAGCAGAGCTACTTGAAAAAGCTTTTATCAATGATGGTTACAACCCCCAAGTCTGCAGTTGCACTATCTCATCTCAAAGTAATATCGAAAATCTGAAAAAGCATGCACATTTAGTGCAAAGGAGGAAAGGGGTTAATCTGCTGCCAGACATTTCTATAGAACTTATCTCCCGGGGCAAACAGAGGGTTACGCAAACTGAAATTAAACATGTCCAATTCCTGCTTTTCCCAATGATAGATCTCGGGGGACTTTCAGGCTGCCACCAAACACAGACTGTTGGTAAATCCTGACTTTTATCTAATACATATGGCCAGTTATACTATTCCGCTGGTTCAGTGTGGTCGTAGGGATATTGCTGTGTAGATACAAATCACCAGCTACATCAAAATCCACATTCTAAGGTGTTTGAATAGCAGCTGATTTTTTATAATAGCATGTAAATGCTTATGTTATTGAGACTTTTTATCCTGCATTGTTATCTTTTATCTGTGACTGGCATTACTAATAGGGGTCCAGTTGGTGGCATTGTTATGGGGACACTGTTGCTGCCAGTTGAATATGACACTAATATGATGACATGCACAGTCATGAACTTAATCACTCACACTTACATCACATCAGTAACAGCAGTGTGCAGTTTGTTTGGTTAGTTGCAGCAAACCTTAGACTTTGACCCTGCTGTAGCAATGACCCTAAAAAGTTGGGCCACAAGAACTAATCCAGTTCATACATTAAGATAAAATATTTATCAACATATACACTGTCATATTTTGCTTAGTTAATGTTGTACATTGACAAATTAGCAATGTTATACAAGGCATAATACTATATACTGCACAATTAGTGCCATATAGTGCCAAGATGAAAAGCCCTATACAGCTCCCAGATAAAGTGTCATGCAGTATCTGTCACGATGCGGGGGGTGGACCCACTGGGCCGTACCGTGTAGCGGGATGGCAGATGGCCAAACAGGTATGGTACAGAGTTAATAGTCCAGAAAGGTTACCTGAGGAAATGTAGACAGTAGCAAGGCAGGCACGGCTGGGACCAGGCGGCAGGTAGACGTCAGGCGTAGAGTAGCAGAACAGGCATGGAAATGCAGCACAGCACGGCAACAGTTCAGCATGGCAGTAGATCAGGATAGTACTGGATAGCACGGGAAACAGGATACAGGTACAGGTACGGGGAACACTTGGAAGCATGAAGACACTTAGGAGACCATTTGAAAGACAGACTTTGGGAAACAACAACAATGCTCAGGCAAGGACCAGAAGGTCGGAGGCCTTCTTATAGTTCAGGAAATTATGTGAGTTGATAATGATTTCATGCGCGCATGCTGGCCCTTTAAGAGTGGGTACGAGCGTGCGCGCGCACCCTCCAGGAGACAGTCTCAATACCCGGAAGTGAGTGCCGGCGCCTCACAGGGGGATGACGCAGCACAGCAGCAGGATGTCCATGGCCGCGATCGTCGAGGGGTAAGTTAGAACGACGGACCGCGACCATAGACGTTACAGTATCCCCCCCTCTTACGCCCAATCTTCTTGGGACCAGAGCGGGAGAGAAACTTCCACATGAGGACAGGGGCATTGATGTTCTCCTCTGGCAGCCAAGACCTCTCTTCTGGACCGAATCCCCTCTAATCCACCAAATAAAATGTCCTTCCTCCCGCCTTCTTGGTGGCTAGAATCTCCCTTACCTCGAAAGTCCCAGACGAGCCGCCAGGAGCCACAGTGGAACTAGGAGTCCTAGAGTAGCTGTTCAGGACCACGGGCTTCAGCAAGGAGACTTTGAAGGAGTTAGGGATCTTGAGGGTAGGAGGCAGCCGCAGTTGGCAAGAGACCGGGTTAATTTGTAGCAGGATCTCGAAGGGTCCGAGGAACCTGGGAGCAAATTTGCAGGACGGCACCCTCAGCCGGATATTCTTTGAGGACAACCAGACCTTCGTACCTGGAAGAAACAGAGAAGGATCCTGTCTTCTAGTATCTGCTTTTTTCTTCATGCGGTCAACTGCCATCAGAATAGAAGATCGGGTCTGTTGCCATATTTGCAGAAAGTCCCTGAAGGTCGAGTCAGCTGCAAGCACCTGGGACATAGTAGAGACGTGAAGAGCTATTCGAGGATGTTAGCCGTAGACTATGAAGAACGGGCTGCAGGTGGTGGACTCACTAGTATGGTTATTATAGGAGAATTTCTGCCCACTGGAGCAGCTGCACCCAGTCATCATGTTGCTTGGAAACAAAGTGACGTAGATAGTGCTCCAGTATTTGGTTAATCCTCTCGACTTGCCCATTGGACTGGGGATGATAGGCCGAAGAGAAGTCCAACTTTACACTGAGGAAGCCTCAGAGAGTTCTCCAAAATCTCCAAAACCTCGAGGTGAACTGGACCCCTTGATCCGAGACAATATGCAGAGGCAAGCCGTGCAGACGGAAGATGTGTTGTATGAAGAGATCAGCCAGTCGAGCAGCAGAAGACACTAACCTGCAGAGGGTTGACAGAATAGATGCAGGAAGGGTCAATAATATTCTGTGGGGACGCCACAGTGTCCTCTGTTTCAAAAGACCTAGACAAGGCATCGGCCCTCACATTCTTGTCGGCAGGTCGGTAGTGGAGTTTGAACCGGAACCGAGCAAAGAACAACGACCACATGGCTTGACGAGGGTTCAACCATTGAGCCGTCTGTAAATAGGTCAGATTCTTGTGATCCGTGAAGACCAGGATAGGATGGACTGCACCCTCCAGTAGATGTCTCCACTCCTTCAGAACCAGCTTGATGGCCAGTAACTCCCGATCCCCAATCGAGTAGTTGCGCTCTGCGGAAGAAAACAGTTTGGAGTAGTAGCCACATACCACAGTCTTGGCTTTAGAACCTCTCTAGAACAACAGTGCACCTGCGCCAACAGAGGAAGCGTTCACCTCTAAAGAAAACGGTAGGGACACATCAGGATGGTGAAGAATAGAGGCTGATGTAAAGGCTTTTTTTAAGGTCTCAAATGCATTCTTACCCTTTTTTGTGAGGGTAGAGTTGGGGGCTGTCAATGACGAGAAGTTGGGGATGAACAGCCGGTAGAAGTTGGCGAATCCCAGGAAGCGTTGTATGTAAAATTAATAAAAAATTCTTCAATTTTCTGATGTGAGGCGCGAGGTGTTATTGAATTTTGAATGTGCCTCACATTAATAGTAATTAACCCCATCATGTTTCTCATTCATAATTGGTTAATGTGTCAGGTACACGATGGGGTTAATTACTATTAATGTGAGGCAGATAAAGGTTAAATTCATCACGCCTCGTGTCAGCAGCTCGCACCTCGGACGTAACAGGGACCGGGAGAGAAATTTGTGGGTGCCGGCCATAGACAATAAGGAACGATGTCTTCTGTGTGGACCCGCTGGTATGATTGTTGTAAGAGAACTCAGCCCACGGAAGCAACTGCACCCAGTCATATTGATGTTTGGAGATCAAGTGGCGTAGGTAGTTCTCCAAGATCTGATTGATCCTCTCGACCTGACCATTGGACTGAGGATGGTAGGCCGAGGAAAAGTCCAACTTTATACCCAGGAGTCCGCAGAGGGCTGTAAAGGATCTGCCAGGCACAGCTTCGGGGTTAACGCCCATAGATAATCAGTCTGCACCTGCTTCTATGTCTGTGAGACTGACTCCATCTTCCACCACTCAGGGTGGCAGGCTTAGGAGTGGGAGAACCTATCACAGCCTGGCCAGATGGAGCTAGCTCCCGCCCTCTGTCTATTTATACCTGCCTTTCCTGTTCCTCCTTGCTTGTGATTTCTTCTCGTTTGGTTTCCTGGCCCTGCTGCAGCTTCTTGTTCTATTGTCCTTGCTTCATATTGACCCCGGCTTGCTGACTACTCTCCTGCTCTGCGTTTGGTACCTCGTACACTCCTGGTTTGACTCGGCTTGTTCACTACTCTCCTGCTCTGCGTTTGGCACCTCATACTCTCCTGGTTTGACTCGGCTTGTTCACTTCTCTTGTGGTGGAAGATGGGCCCTTCTGGAACTGTCATGGCGCTTCCCGCTCCGTCCTGCTGGCCACGTGGGGTCAGTCATGGCGCCCGGGTCTCTCATTCCTCATCCTCTGGCATGCTGGGGTCTGCATCAATGCCTGCGTCCCCTCGGGATCTGGATCCTCATTTCTCCCCTCACATTAATGGCTCTGCTAGCATGGGCGATGATTTATAGGGCCTGAGACAACAGCTCGCCACATTGCCCACTAAACAGGACATGGAGCGTTATGTGAATCGTCTTGAGATGACTTATAAATCAGAGATACAGGCTCTTACGACTAATGTCTCTCAATTGTCCGATCATGTTGAGCGCATAGAAGGCGATGTTTCCTCTGTTACACAGCAGCAAGTTTCTCATGCAGAACGGCTGGATCATCACTCCCAGCAGATTCATGCTTTATTTAACCTGGCTGAAGATCATGAGAATCGGAATCGCCGTAACAACATTCGGCTCCGGGGCATTCCTGAGGATATATCTTCGGGGCAACTCATACCTGTCTTACAGTCTTTGTTTAACTCCCTGCTGGAGCGTCCTCCTGATGATCCATTGGAACTGGATAGGGCTCACAGGACTCTTGGCCCTCGTAACCCGGATCCTGATAGGCCTAGAGATGTGCTATGCCGTGTACATTTTTTTCTCTGAAGGAGCAGATCATGAGGAAGGCCCGAGATAAAGGAGAAGTCTTATTACAAGGGGTCAAGATCCAGTTGTTATCCGACCTGTCCAAGATGACCCTGGACAAACGCCGAGTGCTTCGTCCCTTGCTAGATTTGCTGAGAGAGCATGAGATCTCATATTCCTGGGGTCACCCCTTCCAGCTACAGGTCCGCAGAGATAGGACATTGCTGAGTGTTCGAGACCCAGGGGATGTCCCGGACTTCTATGCTGCCCTCCAGGTGCCGAGAGTTTCCCTGCCTGATTGGCCGTATGTCCCTCTTCCACCACAGCGCTCAAGGCCGCGCCGGCGTGGTCGTTCTCCCGCTTCTCCTATGGGTCGTCCTGGGGGGCGACGTGCTGATCCGCTGTGATTCTGTATAGAGGTTTCTTGGTCAGCCAGCAGTTGGCCTAGGCCGGTTAAGCTCTATTGTTATTGCTTATATCTTGGGAGGCGAGGGTCTGATGTGTGTCTTATAATACCCAGTTATGCTGGTTCTTTCGCCCTAGATAGGGGCTGCAGGTGTGGAGATTGATCAGTTACCCGGGATTAATTAATGTTCTTCAGCTGCCAGTACTACTGCACCATGTATGCTATGTGATTATATACGTTGTTACTAATTACATGCCTGTGCATCTATGCGGTAACTGTGTAAATTTCCGGGAATGTATTGTTATGTTGGCATCTCTGTTTTGATCCTGACCAAATGTCGGCCATTATTTCACTTTCTCATGATATTGAGCTAATTGCCTTGATGTTCTTTCCATTCAAGTGTTGGTTCTAAGATGTGTGATATTTGCACTGGGTTGGGGGGTGCGGGGCACTGGCTAGATCTTGTCCTGACACTTCTCCTCTTAGGGACTCACTGGTTATATCCGGTGTATTCTTGATTGTTTCTCCTTGAGTAGCTCAAGGAGTAGGTGATTATTTCACCTTTCTGTTTGTCTTTGTTGTTGTCTCCCCCTTCCTTGTTTGTCCTGTTGTTCGTCGCGCCTCTACTTAGCACATTGCTCTACGAGCTCCTTCAGTGAGTGGGGGCAATGGCACAATTGAAGACTTGTACCTTTAATGCTAGGGGGCTTAATGTCCCAGAAAAACGCTCACAAATTTTATATAACATGCATAAAGAGCGGGTACATATTTTGTTCCTGCAAGAAACTCACTTTCAGACGGGCCATATGCCACAGTTCACGAACCAATATTTTCCGGCCTGGTTCCACAGTACCAACCCGGAATCCAAGTCCAAAGGTGCCAGTATAGGTATTCATAAGTCACTCTCACATAAAATTCTGGATGTTCTGGTTGACCCGGATGGTAGATATGTTTTTCTCAAGCTATCCATACGTAATAAGATCTTTACTTTGGCTAATCTGTACCTCCCCAATAAGGACCAGGCACGAGTAGGCCGGTTGTACTTAAGGAAATTGGAGGAGTTCACTGAGGGCGTTCTAATTGTTGGAGGTGATTTTAATCTGACTTTTGATTCCAGACTTGACACCTCCTCGGGCAGGTCTGTTGTTCCTAAGTCACATTTGGGGGCACTGAAAAATGTGATGCATTCCATGCAGTTGATTGACGTGTGGAGGATCCTACATCCTCAGGTAAGAGAATACACTTATTTCTCCCCATTGCATAATATGTACAGTAGGATAGACGCTTTTTTGATTAGCCACCACTTGCTTACCTGGCACCCTACCTCTGACGTGGGCCCTATGATTTGGTCGGACCATGCACCTGTGTTTCTGAGCCTTACATTTCCTAATTCGAGGCCTAATTTCCAATCCTGGAAACTTAATGACAACTTGTTGCGGGATGCAGTATGCGTGACGGCCATTAAAGATTCACTTACCGGTTTCTTTGAGGTTCATGAACATGAAGCTACTCCCTTGCCACTCCAGTGGGAGGCACTGAAGTGTGTCATTCGAGGGGTACTGATACAACATGGGGCGCGGTTGAAGCGTGAAAAGGGGTTTGCTATTGCACGTCTCTTGATTCAGATACGGGATTTGGAATCCTGTCATAAACGGGTTCCATCCTCACAGATTTTTGCAGAGCTCACTACAGCGAGAGAATCCTTGCGTTCTTTGATAGATCAGTCGCATGCTCGGTTCAGGGATCGGATGCGCAAGCACTCATATGAATATGCAGATAAATGCGGTAGGTCACTGGCACGAATACTGCATCCCCGTACACAAGCATCATATATCCCTAAAGTTTCATCTCCCTCGGGCGTTGAGGTTCATGACCCGGTTGGTATTACTGACTGCTTTAAACGCTATTACTTGGCGCTATACAATATTAAAGGCCAATTTCATGATATGCAGGCAGAATCGTTACGGGATAAAATAGACCGCTATGTTCATGATACTGCGTTGCCGACCTTGGAGGAGGGGGTGGCTTTGGAGCTTGAGGAGGATTTTTTGGAAACCGAAGTGGAGCGTGCTATTGGAGAGTCGCCCTTGGGCAAAAGCCCGGGGCCCGATGGGTTTAATAACAAATTTTATAAGGTATTTAAAGATCAACTGGCTCCTTTTCTGACGAAAGTTTTTAACTCGGTGTCCTCCTCGTGTCCCTTTGCGCCTCAATCCCTCGAGGCTCATATAACTCTTCTACCAAAACCGGGCAAGGATCCAACGGTGTGCGCAAACTTCAGGCCCATATCGTTAATTAATGTAGATGTGAAGCTTTTCGCGAAGCTGCTTGCCTCTCGGTTATCGCCGTTACTACCTGGCTTGATCGTGGATGATCAGGTGGGGTTTGTATGTGGTCGG